>NC_072408.2:26641136-26943484 GCF_028858775.2 Pan troglodytes | reverse complement strand
TAAATGCAGGTCAACTGAATGGTAAGCAGAAGTGTTTATGTAGCAGCTTCTTGAAATCTTTTTGATGAGATAGAGATATATGCTCTTCGCTCTTCTTTCTCTTTTGCTTTAACCTGCTGCCTGGAATTTGGATGCCACCATCCATAAAAGGCAATAAGATATATATACATGTAAAGTCCATGTTATAGGGCACCATACAGTCCTCAAGTGCCAATCCAGATTTTTATGCACAGCTAAGTAAACTTTTATCTTATTTTAGTTACTATTAACTGGAACTTTCTATACAGTAAAACCTAATCCTAATTGACACAGGTACATGAAATCAAGACAGTCTCCTGCTTGAGCAACTAACCACAAGAATGGTGGCACCACTCACTAAGATAGGAAAGGGCAGGTTTGAGTGGAAGACTCAATTTTGTACATGTTGAGTATGGGGTGTCCATGAAAATCCAAGACACTACAAGGTCTAAAGTTGTATATATAATCTAGCAGTCAGTGGAAACTTATCAGAAGAGGAGTTTAGACAAGAACAAAAAAACTGAGAATCCATAATATGCAGATGGTATATAAAATCTCAAGAATGAATAATTTTATCCAGGGAACCTACAGAGCAGATGGGTATCCATAATATGAACTTGAAAACATTATTTCAAGCCTGCACATCTCTGTAATTTCTCATATTCTGGCTTTCATTCTCGTGTTGAGTCAGTATACGCAGTATTTGAACTGAGCTAATCCCCTATCAGATCTGACCCTGACTCTCAGGAATAACCAGTGGAAAACAATGCTTTAATTAAGTCAGTGGAAAGTTCACAGACTTGTCCAAATCTTACTCATACTACTTACAGTCCAAGAAACAGAACTAGAATACCTAGGGTAAAACCGGCGTTTCTGAAAAACGTTCATCATTCAATCATAACTAAACAAAAAAAATCATAAAATGTCTGGATAGAGAGGGCCCTCAGATCCTTCTAAACCCACACACCACCAAAAATGTTACCACTACATAAGGACTACATATCATAAATATAATTTATTTAATAAGAATCCTAAATGAATAAATATAAGAGCTATTCCTACAACATTGAAAGCATTTTTTTAAAAAAACTATTTCAGGAAATAATTTAGTAAATGCAAAACTGTTATTTCAAGTACTTCTCATGTAGTCTCAAGATAAATCTTTTCCATCTCTGATATTTATAAAAACAAACTCACGGGTGATATTCTGACACCAGCAAAGAGGTTTAGTTTAAATATTAAGAACTGCCTTTGACTGCAAGGTCATTCAAACATTGCTAAAGTTTACTAAAGGAGTTTATGGAATCTCCCTCAGAGGTTTTTAAGAATCAGTTAGACATTCATTTGTAGGAATTAGTTTAAGATAACTTGAATGTACGCCTTTGGCAGCAGAGAGTTGAACCACAAGATTGTTGGTCTATGGCACTATTTCCTGGCAGGAAATTGAAGGTGGGAAAAGAAAATAACAGTGAGTTTGAAGTTTAGGGTTTTATTATTTAAATCATTTCCTCATATTTAATGAGCTGCAAATTTCACCATTTATGGCATTTAAATATATTCAAGACCCTGGGATATTTTTCATGCCCTTGCCAAATGGGATTTACTTAATTTCTGACTAATTTATACTTAGGATTTATCTGAAGCAAGCATAATGTCTTGGTTCTGGCTCCAACTTTATAAGTTCCAGTCAAGAAAGAGAACCACAAGACTGAGCCACCGCAGTGAACTGACCTCTATTGTTCAAGGACATCTTGGCTGGCCCGGACACTCTTTGATACTTGAAACTAGTATTTGAAGTCATACAGAGGAGCCACCTCCGTGGTTTGGAGGCAGTTAAATTTCCAATGAAAAAATGTATGCAGTCAACTTTTGATGAGTGGATTAATGAGGTGGAGAAAGGTAATGACTGAATCCCAAATCACAGATAAATCAAAACTGCAATTAAGCATGGTTAACCCACACCCAAGTCATCACCTTAGTATTCTAATAATGAAAGAATATATACAAAACATTAAGGGGAAACTGATTCAAAGACTCAAAATGCAACCTTGGAAGTCAAGGCTATCAAGTGCAAAGTTTACAGGAGAGTGCCGGACTGTGCTCTACAACCTTGTTTTTTTATCTGAAGAAGAAATGGAATACAGAATTCTCTACTAAGGGGTTCAGGGGAAAAAGTCACTTTAAATCTCCCACAATATTGTGATTCAGAAACAAAGTATTTGTTGAGCAAATTATTAAATGACTGAAATAAACACTGCTTATGGATGACCGCTACATATGATACCATTTTAAGATTCATAAAGTACCTGGTAAGTGAAATATTTATATAAGCGTTCCTCTTCTAAAAACAGGGGACTACTTCCACTCAGTAACTCTAGCCCGAGACCACAGGAAGTAAAATGAACAATGCTCCTTTGAGTAAGGATGACGAGGCTGCTGCCACAGGCATTTATAACCAATGATTAAAACATACGGGCATTGTGGCCAAAGTATCATGGTCCTCAAAGCTTTCCATCTAGAAAATCAGCAAACAAAATGTAACGTTCATAAGTGGAAAGAGACTAACACTAGATGGTCTTTTTTTGTGTGTGTGTGTGAGACGGAGCTTCGCTCTTGTTGCCCAGATTGGAGTGCAATGGCGCGATCTCCGCTCACTGCAACCTCCGCCTTCCGGATTCAAGCTATTCCTCTGCCTCAGCCTCCCGAGTAGCTGAGATTACAGGCGTCAGCCACTGGCTAATTTTTGTATTTTTAGTAGAGACGGGGTTTCACCATGTTGGCCAGGCTGGTCTCGAACTCCTGACCTTGTGATCCCCCTCCTCAGCCTCCCAAAGTGCTGGTATTACAGGCGTGAGCCACCACACCCGGCCTAGACAGTGTTTTTTTATATATATATAAAGAAGGGATACGAGGAATGAGTGCATGGGGCTGGCTTATCTTAGACACAGCAAGCAGTTGATAAATTGGGGTCCACAGGGAAAAGCCTGTGATCAAGTCCCCAGATCTTCCATTTCCTATGGGCGTACCTTTGAGCAAGTCCTTTATTCTCCCTAAGGCTCAGTCTTCTCATTAAAAAGGAGAAAGAGAAGAAGGAAGAGGGAGGAGAAAGTCCGTATGATACTCACCTTAATGGACTGTTGTTTTATATGTAACCCTAAGGAGGCACTAGTGAAGCCTAATGTTTTCTAGAAACCACCATGCTCCACTGCTATCTCATAATTAGCAGGTAGAAAGAGACTAACACCAGACGATCTTCTTTTATAAAGAAGGGGATTCTTTTTTTTTTTTTTTTTTTGAGACGGAGTCTCGCTCTGTCGCCCAGGCTGGAGTCCAGTGGTGCGATCTCGGCTCACTGCAAGCTCCATCTCCCGGGTTCACGCCATTCTCCTGCCTCAGCCTCCTGAGTAGCTGGGACTACAGGCACCCGCCACCACGCCCGGCTAATTTTTTTGTATTTTTAGTAGACATGGGGTTTCACCGTGTTAGCCAGGATGGTCTCGATCTCCTGACCTCGTGATCCGCCCGCCTCGGCCTCCCAAAGTGCTGGGATTAAAGGAGTGAGCCACCGTGCCCGGCCAAGAAGGGGATTCTTAATAAATAGTTGTAAGGGTAAAAAAAAAAATCAATTACGTGAAAGTTCTTTGCAAAGTACAGAATTATATAGAAAACAATGATCATGTTTATTATTTGATTATTGTTACTTGAGTAATTATCAATTTGACGTCCTCTTAAGTATCACCTAGCTCTCTTCCAAAATTCACATGGAAGTTGGAATAATAAAACACTTTGTAATGCAGAATGAAGACAATACTTAAAAAACAAAGGGGCCGGGCGTGGTGGCTCACGCCTGTAATCCCAGCACTTTGGGAGGCCGAGAGGGGCGGATCACGAGGTCAGGAGATCGAGACCATCCTGGCTAACATGGTGAAACCCCCGTCTCTACTAAAAATACAAAAAATTAGCCAGGCGTTGTGGTGGATGCCTGTAGTCCCAGCTACTCGGGAGGCTGAAGCAGGAGAATGGCGTAAACCCGGGAGGCGGAGCTTGCAGTGAGCCGAGATCGCGCCACTGCACTCCAGCCTGGGCGATGGAGCGAGACTCTGTCTCAAAACAAAACAAAACAAAACAAAACAAAAAAACAAAAGGAGCTACATACAGATGTCCTGACTACTGATAATTGGACTGTAAGTGGGTTTATCAGGCATAATCCCATTGTAAGTCAAGGAGCATTTGTATTCACAATCCACAGCTCACATGTATACAGTGTGTGCCAAGTACCAGGCCCAGCACATAGAACACTGTTTATTATATGTACATTATCACAAACTTAATCTATAATTAGCCTGACAAACTGTATGAAAAGATGAAGTATTTTTATAAAAACTAGATGCGTAGTGGTTATATCAAATAATTTGTTTAACAATTGCCTAACATTTTTTTTTTTTTTTGAGACGGAGTCTTGCTCTGTCACCCAGGCTGGAGTGCAGTGGCGCGATCTCGGCTCACTGCAAGCTCCACCTCCCAGGTTCACGCCATTCTCCTGCCTCAGCTTCCCGAGTAGCTGGGACTACAGCAGCCCGCCAATACACCCGGCTAATTTTTTTATTTTTAGTAGAGACGGGGTTTCACCGTGTTAGCCAGGATGGTCTCGATCTCCTGACCTCGTGATCCGCCTGCCTCGGCCTCCAAAAGTGCTGGGATTACAGGCGTGAGCCATCGTGCCCAGCCGCCTAAAATATTTTAGGATGGCAGTCTAAAATATTCTGTCATACTCTGTAGAGTAATTATCTCCTTCTCCGAGATTACCAAAACCAAAGCCTCATCTAATAACTGTTATTTAATAATAAAATGTATTTTTAAAGTAAGATTTATTGTGCCCCTATCATGGACAAGGCTCTTTATATATAACTCTATGGATGCGCTGGTGAAGCCTAATGCTTTCTGAGAAACCACCATGCTCCAGGCACTGTAATAGTAATTTACATATGCAATCTCATAATTCTGACAGCAGTGATGAAAAAAATACTGATTTTTCAGATGAGAAAGGTAAGCCTCAGTAAGATTAAGGCTTATCCAAATTCATACAGCAGGTTGCGAATTTGGGATTTCAGCAAACCAACTTTCTCATTCCAAACTTGTTTAAGTATTAACCAGTTAGTTTGTACGGAAGAAATAAGATTCACAAAAGCATTCCTATACCATACAACTCTTTATAGAATAACCACATCAATGGATAGCAGCCTGAAGCTTCCTCAAAACTCAAATAACAATGGATAAAATTAAAATATGGCAATAGTATTAAAAGAAAGTTATCACATTTGACTCCATCTTTTATATTTCTTTCACTTATATTTTCCTTGGGCTTTGAATTGTGGATCATTTCTTAGCTTTGTTAAAGGTAGACGCCTGGCCAGGTGCGGTGGCTCACACCTGTAATCCCAGCATTTTGGGAGGCCGAGGTGGGTGGATTGCCTGAGGTCAGGAGTTCGAGTCCAGTCTGGTCGACATGGTGAAATCCCATCTCTACTAAAAATACAAAAAGATTACCTGGACGTGGTGGTGTGCGCCTGTAATCCCAGCTACTCGGGGCCTGAGGCAGGGGAATTGCTTGAATCAGAGAGGTGGAGATTGCAGTGAGCTGAGATTGTGCCATTCAGCAATACTCCAGCCTGGGTGATGGAGCAAGACTCTGTCTCAAAAAAAAAAAAAAAAAAAAATGTAGATGCCTATTCTTTCTAGTCTATTTTGAAAGCCAAGAAAAGATTGGGAATTTGACTAGTGAAAACTTTATGAATTAAAAAATTTTCAAAACATTAAATCTGTAACAATGCTATTGGCATCCAATCAATCAAAAGTTATTTATTATATAACTATATTGTCAGGCTCAGCAAAATGTCACCTTTACAGGAGACTAGGTTTTCTCCTTTATCATTTTATTGCATCCTGTCCTTTTCCTTTGTGGATGTTTAATGTCTTTCTGCCTCATGGTATCACAAGGTAGTCTAAATAAGGGTAGTAACTACATATTTGTCTTACTGCCTGTTCCATTCCCAGGCTTCCGTAAGGTTTACACACAGACACACACACACATACACACACACACACACACACACACACAGAGCATTTGCTTAACATCTGCTGCACGAGTGAATGAACTTTTGCAGTTTCGATGATGAGGTCTTTGGAAACACTCACCAAGACTTCAATTCCTGATCCCCATGTCTCAGGCACCCTATCCTAAAGTAAGGTCAGCTAAAGTGTTTAGCCATTGGCCATACAATCCATGGTGGAGCACTTTGATTCGTGTTTCCTAGATGGACACTGATATAATTAGGATATTTGTCACCTCCAAATCTCATGTTGAAATTTGATCCCCAATGTTGGAGGAGGGGCCTAGTGTGAGGTGTTTGAGTCATGGGGGTGGATCCCTCATGAATGGCTTGGTGCCATTCTCAGGAGACTAAGTGAGTTCTCTCTGTTAGTTCCCATGAGATCTGGTTGTTAATAAGAGTCTAGAACCTCTCTCCCCTCTCTCTCTTACCATGTAATGCATTGGCCCCACTTTGCCTTCTGCTGTGAGTGGAAGTTTCCTGAGGTCCTTACCAGAAGCAGATGCTGGAGCCATGCTTCTTGTATAGCATGCAGAGCCATGAACCAAATAAGCGTATTTTCTTTATAAATTTACCCAGTGTCAGGTATTACTTTATAGCAACTCAAAATGGACTGAAACAGATACCAACCAGTGAATTGTGAGGATAAACAAAAGACCATTTGGCTTCAATATTTTAAAAATAACATTAATGTACATTTTTTCCTTATCAGAATGTTTCCTATGGCTTTTTGGACTGTAAGATGATTAAAGCCAAACTCTCCAAACTGATCTCATCCAAAAATACGAGAATAATCTGCCATCACACCTACATCAAGTCATTTCTACTCATTTCCAGGGCCATATTCCCTTTCAAAGATAAGATCCTCCTTTGCATTCTCAGGATTTTTTCCAAATTTATTTCTCAACAAACAATCATACCTGCCTGGCTTTATCTTCTGCTATTAATATGCCAAGTGCAAGTCACATACAAACTGGTAAAAAGTAACTGTCCTGAGGCAGAGAATGTGAAAACTATACAACATAAAAAACAAGACAGATTATTCGTAAGAATAAACCTTTGTCAGGCTAAAATTTTCAGAGAGCTCTAGGGAAAAAATATTCCAACCCCTCCCCACTGAGTTATTAACAGTATTTGAATTTTTTTTAAAAAAATTTAACTTTGTAAAAGTGAGTTTTTTTTAACTAGGTTCATATTTAAGTCTAGAATCACAGCAAATGGAGTGGTTTTGTACATATAGAATTCAACATTTCTATTTCCAAAATGCTCTTTTTCTATAATGTCACTGGTGTTGGCCTTTATATAAGACTGTCTTCTCTTAAATTACTCTCACTAGAGTTGGCAGCTTCCTTTGCAGACTAAGCCTCCTCTCCTGAAATCATCATGTCCTTTTTCCTGAATTTCCTTTCATAAATGAATCTTGATAGTAATAACTCATTCAGGAGTTTTAATGTAATGAACCTACTGCCTCTGTTTAAAATGACAACACACATTCCTTTTCTGCATGGATGGACTAACCAATGATCTCTGAAGCATATTTTTTATGAACTCCAGATATAAAAACAAACTGCCCCTTTGTGTAATCTTTGGCCCATGGCTCTGAAAAGTTTTTTCAATGTATTTTGGTAAGACACACTCAACTAATACTATCGACTAGTATTTTCCTTTCTTGAGAATTTTCTTCTGATATTTTTGGCCTTCTTTTTCCATTGTACAATGGCATCTTTTTTTTAATGGATATTGGCAAATCATATTACAAAGATGAAAATGGAAACTTCAAAGATTTCTCAAGGTACCAATTTCCAAGTTTAAATTTCTTCTCTTTATTACTGAGGTTAAACAATGTTATAATTATTATACTTTCTATTTTTAAATGGAAACTACTTTTATTTAATTTTTTCTTTTACACTGTTGCTATGAAATATACCACCTATTTAAAAGGTGGTATATACATTTCAGGGAGAAACAATAAAATGATAACCCTTGTACTTACCCCCCACCTTAAAAAAAAATAGAGCTTTTCTGGTAATTATAGTCTCCCTGAGGGCCCCTCTTAGTTGCAGCTTTTTCCCTACCTCCTCTCCTTGTCACCACTCCCCAAGTAACTACTATTCTGAATTGAATGTTAATTATTCCCTTGCTTTCTTTATAGGTTTGCCACATACTTATAAGTGCATTAAGTGAGTTTCGAGTCTTTTAGAACTTCCTGTGAGAGGGATCATACTATACACCTTCTTCTGCAATTTGTTTTACTACACGTTTTGAGATTCAAGCATACTAATATATGTAGCTGAGTTCATTAATTTTTACTGCCGTATATTCTAGTGTATGAATAGACTGCAATTTATCCAAATTTTTCATACTTGTCAATTTCACAAGAGTTAGCATTTCCCAATTATTAATGAGTTTGAACATCTTTTCAGATGGTTATGAGGCATTAGCATTTCCTCTTCTACAAAATTCCTAGTAATTTGTTTGCCTAGTTTTTTTTTTATCTTTCTCATCTTTTTGTTTCTTTTTGTTGATTCCTTCCTACTATTACTACTATTATTTATTGCTATATTAATTCATTTTTTGCTTTCTTTCAATGGATAAGAATACTTGACTTTAGTGTGATTGGATTTGTAAATCTTTGTTTATGGTTTATACATTTTGTGTCTTGCTAAAGAAACCTCCTGTATCTTGGGATCATAATGATATTCTCCTATATCTCCTAAAATTTTTATAGCTTTGCCCTTCACACTTCACTCTTTAATCTACTAGGTATTATTTGTGTATGACATGATGTAGGGATCTAATTTTTTTACATTATTAAACATTTAGCTCCCCACAATTTATAGAAAAGTTCATCCTTTCCCACCAATCTGCAATGGCACTACATCATATATTGAGGGTGCATATAACCACTGGTCCCTCTCCATTTCTGACTTCTCTGTTCTGTTTCTATGCCAATACCATATTGCATCAATACCATGCTGTTGTAATTCCTACAACTTCATAAATAAAAGAATGTTAATTTATTCACATTAATAATGTCTTGAAACCTGGTAGGACAAATTCATATCTTACTAATTTTCTTTATTAGTGACCTATGATTGGCCCTTTGTTCTTACATATGAGTTTTAGAATCATTTCCAAGATGCTTTGGGACTTTTATTGAACTTGCATTACATTTATAGGTAAATACATATGAACTTGGCATCATTACAGTATTGAATTGTGTTCTTTGTACACGGTTTGTCTCTCCATGTGTTTGAGTAGTTTTAATGTCTTTAAAGAAAGTTAATGATTTTCTTTCATACAAATCTTGAACATTTTTAGTTAGACTTATTCCTAGGAATTTAGCTTTTGCTAATATTGCAAATGGCTAAAGTATACAACTGATGTCATTTAGAAATACAATTGGCTTTTTAAAATGAAATTTCCACTGAAATATATTACGCACAGAAAAATACACAAATCATAACTGTATGGCACCATGAATTATCACAAAGTAAACTTGCCCAGGTAACCACCACCCCTATAAAAACAGGACAATAATAGTACCCAAGAAAACCCCAGTGCCAAAACCACTATCCACTTCCTCTCCAAAGATAACCACTTCCTATCACTAATTTCTGTCACTATTACTTTTGCTTGGTTCTCAAGGTTGTGTAAGTAGAATTATATATTCTGTATTATTTTGTGTATCTACTTTCTCTCAATCATGATGTTTATAAGATTCATCCATGTTACTGCATGTAGCTATAGTTCATTCTTTTTCATTTCTTATAGTATTGCTTTGTGTGAACATGTGAATATAACACAATTGATTTATTCATTCTCCTGATAGTGGATATTTAAATCATTTCCAGTTTCTGGTTATTATAAATGAAACTGCAATGAACATTGTTTTGTGTGTGTGTGTGTGTATGTGTTTGTGTGTGTATATATACACACATATATACACATATATATACACACACATATATACACATATATACACACATATATACACATATATATATACACACGTGTATATATACATACACACACATATATATATATATACACATATATATATGTCTTTAGGTGAAAATATACTTACATATTTATGTTGGCTATTACAAATAAAGCTGCTGCTATGAACATTCTTGTATATGTCTTTCCATAAACATATGTACCCAGGAGCAGAGCTGCTAAGTCATAGAGTATCTCCCTATTCATCTTTAGTGAATAGTGCCAGTTTTCCAAAACAAGGACAAAAATTTACACTCTCACTATCAGTGAGAGAGTTCTATTTCTTCCACATCCTCCTCAACACTTGGGATTATCAGTCTTTTTCCTTTTAACCATTCTGGTGGGTGCTTTATGCTATATTATTGTGATTTTAACTTCCATCTCCCTGGTTACTAATGAATTGGCACACTTTATTAACTAGTTGGATATCTATTTTTTGAAGTGCTTGTTCAAGTCAATTGCCCATTTTTATTCAATTTTCTGTCTATGTCTTGTTGATCTATAGGAGTTCTTAATCCTCTGGCTGAATGCCTTGGCAGTTGTGTGCATTGCTGATCTCTTTTCCCATGCTGTGGCATGCCTCTTTGTTTATTAGATTATATCTCTTGATGAACAGAAGCTCTTCATTTTAATTTGGACAACTTATTAATATTTGCCTTTATAGCAAGCACTTTTTGTGTCTTTTTCCAAAAATCACTCCCTACCCCAAGGTCATGAAGATATTCTCCAAAGTTATCTTCTAGAAAATTTAGTGTTCTACCATTCACCCCTAGCAACAGATTCTACCTCAAACTGATTTTGAGGTAGCGTGTGAAGCAGGTCGTAAATTTTACTGTTTTCCATATGGGAAACCACTTCTTTTTAAAATTGTCCTATTCCCACTGCTCTTCAGTGTCACATTTGCCATGAATTAGAGGTGGGTGTGTTGTTGAATTTATGTTTTGGTCATTGATTGATTTGCCTAGGCTTACATAAATAATACACCATAATAATTAATTCAGGATTAAAATCAATCTTGTCAACTATTAGTATAAGCCTTCCACCTTTTTTGTCCTTCTTCAAGATTGTCTTATATTTCCCCATAAATTTAATAATCAGCTTGTCAGTTTACATACATGCCTTGTTTGGATGGCTTTGCTAAATTCACTTATTAATTATAATAGCTTATCCGTAGGTGATTTTGAATGTTTATGTATACAGTTAAGTCATCTGGGAAAAAATACAGTTGTATTATTTCCTTTCTAATCCTTAAGCTTTTTTTGCCTTATTTGTTGTAATTTTTTTCCAGTCGTGCCTATGAAACATGTCAAAATGAAAGAAAAAAAAAACAGAAAAACTATTTTAAAAGCAGGTTTTCTGCTATCAAGTTCTTTGCTCAAAGCCTCCTTTATCTATCCTTCTCTCCTCCTAATTAAAGGTGTCCACCCATATTCTTCTGCTAACATATTTCAACCACTTCTCTAGCTTCCTAATCTGGACCATACAATCACTCACTTTAACTACTCCTTCCCTCCAATGTAGACTTCCCTCCCTCTTTGGCTTTCTGCTATATCAGTCTGCAAGTCTAATATTACCAATAGCTAATATTTATTGCTCATTCATGAAATACACAGCATTATGCTCAGTTCTACATATTTAATCCTCATAACAAACCAATAAAACTGATACTATTACTCAGCTTAATATATTTGTGATCTTTTTGCAATAAAATGTGTGTTTTTCTTCTATAATAAGAAAAATAAGTCTGGGTGCAGTGGCCCATGCTTGTAATTCCAATGCTTTGGGAGGCCAAGGTGAGAGGATCACTTGAGGCCAGGAGTTTGAGAACAGCCTGGGCAACATACAGAGACCCCATCTCTACAAAAAAAAAATAAATTTTTAAGTTAGCCAGGCATAGTGGTGCATACCTGTAGTCCTAGCTACTCAGGAAGTGAGGCAGGAGGATAGCTTGAGCCCAGGAGTTTGAGGTTATAGTAAGCTATGATCATGTCACTGCATTCCAGCCAGGTGACAGACCAGGACCCCGTCTCTAAAAAGAAAGTAAATGAAAAATATGAAAAACTGTTTAAAATAAATATTTGTTGATTGAAGACCATATTGGAAAAATCTAAACATTCTTATAAATGTATATACATATACATGTATCCATCTAGAGTTCAAGGAAAACAATACGGAAAAAGAGCAAGACCCTGCCTCTAAATAACAATTTTTATGTCTCTCCAGGATCAAGTCCATTTAAAATATGCATAAATGTATCCAAGCAGGGAAAATTGCACATGCTAATCTGTTATTTACATGAATTCTTTAGAATACCTTAAAATGAGGGAATTTCAACTTTATGCCCTTTCAGTCCTTCTCCTTTTTGCTGCAAATCTATTATAGAGGAGATGTATTTGTGGCATCTATAATTTTTCCCTTTGCCGTAAGAATAGTTTTCTGATAAAAGTTATATTAAGGTCACAAAGACACAGCAAGTAAGATTTTTTTAAGAAGTAAAAATTCCATTTAGGGCTCTGTCAAACCCTAGTCAAATGAATTTGAACAAGAGCATTAGCCCCATTTTTTTCACCTATAATAATTTTACCACCTACCTTAAAGAATTATGCAAATTAATGTGATAAAATAATTTGAGTTCCTTTAAAATAGGTACTTTAAATATAAGTAGTTACTTTACACTGTTCCATTAACTTTAGGTCTTCTCATAAAAAATAAAATATAAAAATAAAAAAAGACAAATGTAGGTTATATACTAATCACTCAAAAAAACACTAATTTTTTGATGCATGTCTCTATATTACAATCTATTTCTGCCATTTCTTGAGAAACAACATTAAAGAATTAAAAATGTTTGCCCTTTGACTCAGTAATTCTACTTTTGCAGATGTTACCTAACACAAAGCCAAAATATCAAAAACAAGTTTTATACACAAATATATTTACTGCAGTCTTTATGGCATCAAAAATAATAATCCATTAACAGGAGAATGTTTAAATTGTGATTTAACCACATGATGGAACATCATATAAATGTTAAAATATATGTTTTAATATATATTTAATAATATAGAAAACATATTTTAATAATATATTTAATAATATAGAAAACATATTTTAATAATATATTTAATAATATAGAAAACATATTTTAATAATATATTTAATAATATAGAAAACATATTTTAATAATATATTTAATAATATAGAAAACATACTTTAATAATATATTTAATAATATAGAAAACATACTTTAATAATAGATTTAATAATATAGAAAATATATTTTAATAATAGATTTGATAATATAGAAAACATACTTTGATAATAGATTTGATAATATAGAAAACATACTTTAATAATAGATTTGATAATATAGAAAACATACTTTAATAATAGATTTGATAATATAGAAAACATACTTTAATAATAGATTTAATAATATAGAAAATATATTTTAATAATAGATTTAATAATATAGAAAATATATTTTAATAATAGATTTAATAATATAGAAAATATATTTTAATAATAGATTTAATAATATAGAAAATATATTTTAATAATAGATTTAATAATATAGAAAATATATTTTAATAATATATTTAAATAAATTAATTTTATTCATAAAATTTCTTTAATTTTGCTAGAGAGGTAGACATCCAGATACAAAAATAATCCCAAGAACAACTGTGAGATACCATACAAAATGCACATCACCAAGGCATATAGTCATCAGACTGTCCAAGGTCAACACTAAAGAAAAAAATCTTAAAGGGAGCTAGAGTAAAAGGTCAGATCACATATAAAGGGAACCCCATAAGGCTAACAGCAGACATCTCAGCAGAAACTTTGCAAGCCGTGACAGATTGAGGGCCTATTTTCGGCATTCTTCAAGAAAAGAAATTCCAAGCAAGAATTTCATATCCCACCAAACTAAGCCTCGTAAGTGGAGAAAACAACAACAACAACAAAAAACCTTTTTCAGATAAGCAGGTGCTAAAGGAATTTGTTACCCCTAGACCAGCCTTACACAAGATCATTAAGGCAAGTTCTAAACATAGAAATGAAAGAACAATTTCCTGCTGCCACAAAAATATACTTCAGTACATAAGCTGAAGACCCCATAAAGCAACCACACAATAGAAACTACAAAGCAACATACTAACAACTTCCCAATAGAATCAAAACCTCACATTATCAATATTAGCCTTAAATGTAAATGATCTGGCCAGTCGCGGTGGCTCACACCTGTAATCCCAGCACTTTGGGAGGCCGAGGTGGGCGGATCACGAGGTCAGGAGATCAAGACCATCCTGGCTAACATGGTGAAACCTCGTCTCTACTAAAAATACAAAAAATTAGCCGGGCATGCTGGTGGGTACCTGTAGTCCCAGCTACTCAGGAGGCTGAGGCAGGAGAATGGCCAGAACCTGGGAGGTAGAGCTTGCAGTGAGCCAAGCTCCAGCCTGGGTGACAGAGTGAGACTCCGTCTCAAAAATAATAATAATAATAATAATAATAATAATAATAAGTGATCTAAACACATCACTTAAAAGGCACAGAGTGCCAAATTGGATTAAAAAAATAAGACCCATCTGTCTGCTGTCTTCAAGAGAACCATTTCACATATAACAACACTCATAGTCAAAGTAAGGTCTACCATGCAAATGGAAAACAAAAGAGATCAGGGATTGCTATTCTTATTTCAGACAAAACAGACTGTAAACAAACAGCAGTTTTAAAAAAGGCAGGGAAGAGCACTACATAATGATAGACAGTTCAATTTAACAAGAAGGCTTAACTATTCTAAATATATATGCACCCAACTTTGGAACACCAAGATTCATAAAATCAGCAGCTATGAAAAGACTTAGACAGTAATAAAATAATGGCAGAGGACATAAACACCTTAATAACAGCATTAAACAGAACATCAAGGCAGAAAACGAGCAAAGAAATTCTGGACTTAAACTCGACAACTGACCAACTGGGTCTAATAGACATCTACAGAAGATTCTACCACTTATCAACCACAGAATATACATTCTTCTCATCTGCACATAGAGCATACTCCAAGATCAACTACATGCTCCACCATAAAGCATGAAAAAATCAAAATTATACAAACTATACTCTCAGACCACAGTGGAATAAAAATAGAAATCAATACCAAGAAGATCTATCAAAACCAGACAACTACATGGAAATTAAACAACTTGCTACTGACTAACTTTTGGGTAAACAACAAAATTAAAGCAGAAATCAAAAAAACATATTTGAAATATAGGAAAACAAGGACACAACATACAAAAATCTCTCAGATGCAGCAAAAGCAATATTAAAAGGAAAGTTGATAGCACTAACTGCCTATCTCAAAAAGTTAAGTAGATCCCAAATTAACATCACACCTAGAAGAATTTGAAAAACAAAAATAAACTTACCCCATACTCTAGCAGTGGAAAATAAATGACTAAAATCAGAGCAGAACCGAATAAACTTATTACCCAGAAATCTATACAAAGAATCAGTGACACCAAAACTTAGTTCCTTGAAAGGATAAACAAGATCCATGGACCACTAGCTAGATTAACAAAGAAAAAAGAGCAAAGATCCAAATAAACACAATCAGAAATGACAAAAGTGACATTACAACTGATCCTACAGAAATACAAACAATCCTCAAAGACTTTACGAACACCTCTATGCCCACAAACTAGAAAATCCAGAGAAAATGGATAGAAATACAGATAGAAATTGATAGAAATACAGAAATAAAAACAATACTCAGAGACTTTATGAACACCTCTATGCACACAAACTAGAAAATCCACAGTAAATGGATAAATCCCTGGAAACACACAATCTCGCAAGGATGAATTAGGAAGAAACTGAAACCTTGACTAGACCAATATTGAGTTCCAAAATTGAATCAGTAATTTAAAACAAAACCTACCAACCAGAAAAGCCCCGGACCAGATGGATTCACAGCAAAATTCTACCAGATGTACGAAGAAGAGCTGGTACTAGTTCTACTGAATCTATTCCAAAAAACTGAGGAGGAGGTACTCCTCCCTAACTACAAAGCCAGCATCACCCTGATGCTAAGACCTGGCAAAGATAAAATAAGAAAATTAACTACAGGCCAATAACCCCAATGCAAAAATCCTCGACAAAATACCAGCAAACCAAGTACAGGAACACAACAAAAAGCTAGTCTATTGTGATTAAGTAAGAATCAATCCTGTGGTGCAAGGTTGGCTCAACATATGCAGATCAATAAAAGTAATCTACTATATAAACAGAATTAAAAACAAAAACCATAAAATCATCTCAATAGATACAGACAAAGCTTTCAATAAAATCCACCATAGCTTAGTGATTAAAAAAAAAAACCCACAAGAAACCAGGCATTTAAGGAACATACCTCAAAATAATAAGAAGTATCTCTGACAAACCCACAGTTAGCATCATACTTAGCAGGAAAAAACTGGAAGTATTCCTTTTGAGAACTAGAATAAGACAAGTAACAGGCCCGTTCTCACCATTTCTATTCAATATAGTACAGGAAGTGCTAGCCAGGGCAATAAGGCAAGAGAAAGAAACGAAAGGCATACAAACAGGACAAATAATAACTTAAACTATCTCTCCTTATGGATGATATGATTCCATACCTAGAAAACCCTAAAGACTCAACCAAAAGGCTCTTAGAACTGATAAACAGCTTTAATGAAGTTTTAGGATACAAAATCAAGGTATAAAACTCAATAGCATTTATATACACCAATTACATTCAAGCTGAGAGTCAAATAAAAAATGCAGTTTTATTAACAATAGCCACAAAAACATACCTAGGAATACATCTAATCAAAGAGATGAAAGATGTCTATAAGGAGAACTACAAAACAGTACTGAAAGACATTGTACATGACAAAACAAATGGAAAAACGTTCCATGCACAGGGATTGGAAGAACCAAATTAAAACAGCCTTACTGCCCAAAGCAATCTACAGATTCGACACTATTCCTATCATCTACCAATGTCATTTTTCACAGAACTAGGAAAAACTATGCTAAAATTTATGTGCAACCAAAAAAAAAAGAGCCTAAATAGCCAAAGCAATTTTAAGCAAAATAAACAAAGCTGGAGGTATCACATTACTTGACTTCAAACTATACTAGAAGGCTACAGTAACCAAAACACCATAGTAGTGATACAAAAACAGACATAGACCAATGGAACAGAATAGAGAACCCAAAAATAAAGCCACACACCTACAGCCATCTGATCTTCAACAAAACTAACAAAAATAAGCAATGGGAAAATAATTCCCTATTCAATAAATAGTACTGGGATAACTGGCTAGCCATATGCAGAAGAATAAAACTGGACCCCTTCCTTGTACCATATACAAAAATTAACTAAATGATGATGAATTAAAGATGATGATGATGAATTAAAGATTTAAATGTAAGACATCAAACTATAAGAATACCAGGAGAAAATCTAGAAAACACCATTCTGGACATCAGTCTTAGAAAAGAGTTTATGACTAAGTCCTCAAAAACAGTTGCAACCAAAAAAAAAAAAAAAAAAAAAAAAAGGCAATGGGACCTAATTAAACAAACGAGCTTCTGTTCAGGAAAAGAAACTATCAATAGTAAACAGACAACCTACAGGGTGGGAGAAAATATTTGCAAACTATGCATCCAATAAAGGTCTAATATCTAGAAGCTATAAGGAACCTAAATAACAACAACAACAAAACTCCATTGTCCATGGGCAAAAGACACCAATAGACACTCCTCAAAAGAAGACATGAAAGCCGCCAATAAACATATAAAAAAATGCTCAAAATCACTAATCACCAAAGAAATGCAAATCAAAACCACAATGAGATACCATCTCACACCAGTCAGAATGAATAGCCAAAGTTAAAAAAAACTAAAAGTCAAAAAACAGATGTTGGCGAGGATGTGGAGAAAGGGAACACTTGTACACTGTTGGTGGGAATGCAATTTAGTTCAGCCACTGTGGAAAGCGGTTTGGAGATTTCTCAAAGAACTTAAAACAGAATGACCTATTGACCCAGCAATCCCATTACTGTGTATGTATCCAAAAGTAAGTAAATGATTCTACCAGAAACACACATGCATTCATATGTTCATTGCAGCACCATTCACAATCGCAAAGACATGGAATCAACCTAGGTGCTGATCAACAATAGACTGGCTACACCATGGAATACTATGCAGCCATAAAAAAGAATGAAATCTTGTCCTTTGCAGCAACATAGACGCAGCTGGAGGCCATTATCCTAAGCAAATTAATGCAGAAACAGAAAACCAAATACCACATTTTCTCACTTATATATGGGAGCTAAACATTGGGTACATATGGACATAAAAATGGCCACAATCAAAAGTGGAGACTACTAGAAGGGGGAAGGAGGGAGGGGGACAAGGAGTAAAAAACTATTGGGTACTATGTTCCAGTACCTGGGTGGTGTTAATTGTACCCCAAACCTCACCATCATGCAATATACCCAGGTAACAAACCTGCACATTTACCACCTGAATCTAAAATAAAAGTTGACTAGAAATCGCTAGTGTGCACCTCTTTCATGGAGAGAAGACAGTGACAAGTAATTACTAGATCTTCAATGGGACACATTGAAGATCTGGTTGTGGACACGTTGGGATTTATCAAGGAAACGACCCACGGAGAACGGAGAGGAGTGAGACAGGACAACCTCATACCGGAGAGTGGCACGGAGTCAGGGGGAGCTTCTTCCCTTCACGGGAGAGGCGGGGAGGATAGTGAGTGAGAGTCCCTGGGGACTCACACTTCTGCAGCCTGGGCTCAGGTGATTCCCCTGTGAGCCCACCTCACTGGGACCTCCAGTCTGACATGGAGAACTACGTGGAGCCTGGCCATAGCCGCGACTCAGGCACACGCCACACATAGAGTCCTGGAAGCCTGGAATCCCCAGGCATCCCTGCATTAGCAGCTGCAGCTGGGGCAGCAGAGAAAGTCAAGATCCCCATGCACTCCCCCAAGAACGGAGCCTAATCTAGTCACTGAGAAGCAAATGCAGACCTCGCCTCCCCTGCATTTAACGGCGTAAGGCCCACTGGCCTGGGTCTCCAGCCACACCCTGTCTGGACTCTCAGGCCTGTAGCAGCTCTGCACTTCCCTGGGACAAATCTCCCAGAAGGAGACGCCAGCTGCCAGTTTTGCTGTCTGACAGGCCCCGCCGCTGATCTCCTGCACAGCGCAGCCATTCCACGGAAAAGCGGCCAGACTATTTTTTTTTTTTTTTTTTTTTTTTTTTTTTTTTTTTGAGACGGAGTCTCGCTCTGTCGCC
The DNA here is from genome assembly GCF_028858775.2 of Pan troglodytes. Lineage (NCBI taxonomy): Eukaryota > Metazoa > Chordata > Mammalia > Primates > Hominidae > Pan > Pan troglodytes. Next base: position 26,923,995 of record NC_072408.2, on the reverse strand, counting down.
CAGGCTGGAGTGCAGTGGCGCGATCTCGGCTCACTGCAAGCTCCGCCTCCCGGGTTCACGCCATTCTCCTGCCTCAGCCTCCAGAGTAGCTGGGACTACAGGCGCCCGCTACCACGCCCGGCTAATTTTTTGTATTTTTAGTAGAGACGGGGTTTCACCGTGTTAGCCAGGATGGTCTCGATCTCCTGACCTCGTGATCCGCCCGTCTCGGCCTCCCAAAGTGCTGGGATTACAGGCGACTATTTTTTACATAGTTCCCCAATCCTGCTCCTCCTCACGGGGCAAGACCCCCCCCGCCCCCCGCACACACGCCCTGGACCGCAAACACCCCCACACCAGGGCTCCCAGGCCGGTAGCAGCTTTGCACTTCCCTGGGTCGGAGCTCCCAGAGGAAGAGGCCAGCTGCCATTGTCGCTGTCTTGCAGCCCCCGCTGCTGTAGCATTCATGCACTGGAGAGCAAGCAGCGATTAGGAAGTGTCACAGAGCACCTGCACAGCGTAGCTCTCCCACAGAAAAGAGGCCAGACTGGTTTTGTTTCTGGCGGGGGGTCGGGGGATCAGGCGGGGGGAAGGGTTCCATGTTTTTTTAAAAAATAACTTTAAGGCGCACGGGTACATGTGCAGGATTGTTATGTCACGGAGGTTTGTTGCACTGATTATTTCATCACCCAGGTACTAAGCCTAGTACCCAATAGTTATTTATTCTGCTCCTCTTTCTCTTCCCACATTCCACCCTCAAGTAGGCCCCAGTGTCTGTTGTTCCCTTCCTTTCTTCCGTGAGTTCTCATCATTTACCTCCCACTTCTAAGTGAAAACATGTGGTATTTGGTCTTCTGTTGTGTTAATTTACTAAGGATAATGGACTCCAACTCCCACAAAAGACATGATCTCATTCTTTTCTACAGCTGCATAGTATTCGCCGATGTATATGTACCGCATTTTCTTTATCCAGCGTGTTATTGATGAGCTTTTAGGTTGACTCTGTGTCTTTGCTATTGTGAACAGTGCTGCAATGAACATTTACATGTGTCTTCATGGTACGATGATGTACATTCCTCTGAGTATACACCCAGTAATGGGATTGCTGGGTCAAAGGGTAATTCAGTTTTTACCTCTTTGAGGAATGGCCACACTGCTTTCCACAATGGATGAACCAATTTTTACTCCCACCAACATTGTATAAATGTTCCCTTTTCTCCACAACCTCACCAGCATGTTATTTTTTGACTTTTTTTTTTTTTTTTTTTTTTTTTTTTTTTTGAGCAGAGCCTTTCTCTGTTGCCAAGGCTGGAGCGCAGTGGCGCAATCTCAGCTCACTGTGACCTCCACCCCCCAGGCTCAAGTGATTCTCATGCCTGAGCCTCCTGAGTGGCTGGGATTACAGGCATGTGCCACCATGCCAGGCTAATTTTTATATTTTTAGTAGAGACAGGGTTTCACCATGTTGACCAGGCTGGTCTCAAACTCCTGGCCTCAAGTGGTCCATCCCTCTTGGCCTCTCAAAGCACTGGGATTGCAGGTGTGAGCCACTGCACCTCGCCTTATTTTTTTGACTTTTAATAACAGGCATTCTGACTGGTGTGAGATGGTATCTCATTATGGTTTTGATTGGCATTTCTCTAATGATTAGTGATGCTGAGCTTTTTTCATATGCTTGTTGGGCACATGTGAAAAAAAAACTTCAGGACAAAGTGTCTGTTCATGTCCTTTGTCCACTTTTTAATAGGGTTGTTTCTGTCTTGTAAATTTGTTTAAGGTCCTCATAGATAGATGCTGGATATTAGACCTTCGTCAGATGCATAGTTTGCAAATATTTTCTCCCCATCTGTAGGTTGTCCATTTACTCTGTTGATAGTTTCTTTGGCTGTGCAGAAGTTCTTAAGTTAGTTAGATCCCATGTGCCTATTTTTGCTTTTGTTGCAATTGCTTTTGGCATCTTTGTCATGAAGTGTTTGCCTGTTCAGATGTACAGAATGATATTGCCTAGGTTATCTTCCAGGGTTTTTATAATTTTAAGTTTTGTACTTAAATATTTAATCCATCTTGATTTTTGTATGTGGTTTAATTAAGATAGGAGTCCAATGTCAATCTTTTGCATATGACTACACAACTAGCTAGTAACATTTATTGAATGGGAAGTCCTTTCCTCATTGCTTGTTTTTGTTGGTTTTGTCAAATTTCAGATGGTTGTATGTGGCATTATTTTTGTGCTTTCTATTCTGTTCCATTGGTCTATGTGTCTGTTTTGTACCAGTACCATGCTGTTTCAGTAGCTGTAGTCCTGAAATAAAGTTTTAAGTTGGGTAATGTGATGCCTCCAACTTCATTCTTTTTGCTTAGGATTGCCTTGGCTATTTAGGCCTTTTTGGATTCCGCATGAATTTTAAAATAGTTTTTCCTAGTCCTATACAATGCTATTCCTATCAAACTACCAATGTCATTGTATCTGGAAATTGTTTTGTGCAGTATGACCATTTTAACCATATTGGTTCTTCCTATCCATGAGCATGGAATGTTTTCCATTTGTGGTGTTATCTCTGATTTCTTTGAGCAGAGCTTTATAATTCTCATTATAGAGATCTTTCACCTCCCTGGTTAGCTGTATTCCTAGGTATTTTATTCTTTTTGTGGCAATTGTGAATGGGATTGCATTCTTGACCTGGCTCTCCACTTGGATGTTGTGTGTGTATAGAAATGCCACTCATTTTTCTACATTGATTTTGTATCCAGAAACTTAACTGAAGTTGTTTATTAGTTCTAAGATTTTTTTGATAGAAACTATGGAGTTTTCTAGGTGTAGAATCATACTGTCTGCAAAGAGAGATAATTTGATTTCCTCTCTTTATATTTGGATGCCTTTTATTTCTTTCTATTGTCTGATTGCTCTGACCAGGAGTTCCAATACCATGCTGAATAGGAGTGGTGAGACAGGACATTGTTATCTTGTGCCTGTTTTCAAGCAGAATACTTCCAGATTTTGCCTATTCAATATTATGTTGGCTGTGGTTTTCTCATAGATGGCTCTTATTTTGAAGTATGTTCCTTCATTGTCTAGTTTATTGAGGGCTTTTGACATGGAGAGATGTTCAATTTTATCAAAAGCCTTTTCTGCCTCTATTTAGATTATCATGTGGTTTTTGTCTTTTGTTCTGTTTATGTGATGAATCACATTTATTGATTTGCCTATGTTGAACCAACCTTGCTTCCCAGGGATGAAGCCTACTTTATCATGGAGAATTAGCTCCCTGTATATACACCATTGATGTGCTGCTGGATTTGTTTTGCAAGTATTTTGTTGAGGATTTTTACATCAACGTTCATCAAGGATATTCGGCCAAACTGTTTTTTATATGTGTCCTGCTTCTTCTCACTGGGTGGGACCCCACAGCCTGGGACTCCAGCCAACCCCAACCAGGGCTCTCAGGCTGGTAGCAACTCGGCACTTCCCTAGGATGCAGTGTGAAGAAGGAGAGTCCGGCCACCAGTTTTTGCTGCCTTGCAGTCTCTGCTGCTATAGCCTTCAGGCTCTGGAGAGCAAGTGGTGATTAGGGAGTGGCACGGATCCCCCACACAGCGCAACTGACCCAAGGTAAAGTGGCCAGATTGTTTTTTACATGGGTCCCTGATCCCACTTCTCCTCATTGAGTGGGACCCATCTATCTGGGACTCCAGCCACTCTGTACTCACCGCAACCAGGGCTCTCAGGCTAGTAACAGATCTACACTGCCCTGAGACGGAAGCTTGCAGAGGGAGAGGCTGGCCACAATTTTTGCGTCTTCCAGATCCTGCTGCTATAGCCTTCTGGTCTGGAGAGTACACGGTGATTAGGAAGTGGCATGGTTCCCCAGAACAGTGCAGCCCTCCCACAGAAAAGTGACTGGATTGTTCTCCACGTGGGCTTCTCTCTCAGCTTCTCATTACTGGGTAGGGCCACCCAACCTGGGACTCTAGCAAAACTATCCTGCCCCTTCCTGAACCCTTTAGTCAGAGGTGGGAGGAAATCCCAGAGACAACCCACAACCCCTCTGCCTCTGCAGCTACAGTAATAACACCCTAACCTCCCACAGGTTGGGGAAGGAAGAGAAGGCACAACAGCTACGCTGGCAAATGCAACATACTGCAGCCACCAGACAAAAAGGAATCCAGTCTCTCTTCCTTGTGACGCCCTCCCTCCCCACTGCCCCCAAAACTCTTCACCAGGCAGGGCCCCCGGCTTGGGACTGCAGAACAGCTGCCCCACCCATGGTTAGGCATACCCACTGGTAGGGGCTGTTTTTCCCTGGTGAGGGGCTCCCAGAAACAACCAAAAGCCCCCCTGCCACTGCCACAGCAATGATTCTGCCTCTGCTGCCCTCAGTCTGGAGAAAAAACAAAGAATCTAAGGGCTTCACCCGAGCTTCCAGCACACCAAGTGGAGAGGAGCCCAGTCTCTCATCCCTGTGAGCCCTGGACAAACCTCCTGCTCTTTAACAAGCAGAGCCCGGGTCAGGCTAGCAGAGCAGCTGCCCCACCCCCTGGCCGAACATTCCTGGGAGCAGCAGCTTCGAATTTCTCTGAGGTGGAGCTCCCAGAAGCAACCAAAAACCCCCTTGCCACTGCCACTGTAGTGGTGCTGCCCTTGCTACCTTCAGACCAGGAAAGAAGCAAAGACACTGAGTGCTTTAATCACACTTGCAGCGAGTGGCAGTTGCCTTAAGGAGAAGAGGCCAGTTTGTCTCCCCCAGGTCCCACCCAAGGCCCCTGCTCATCACCAGGTGGGGCCCCATTAGTGTGGACCCACCGTTCAGCTGCCCCACCCCAAGCTAATTAAACTGATTGATAGCAGCTCTGCATGTTTCTGGGCTGCAGCCCAAAGAGACAAGTCAAAGACCCTCTGCCACAACCACCACTGAAGTCCCTTCCCCTGCTGCCTCAAAGCTGGGAAAGGAACATAAAGCCAGAAATCACCCTAAAGCTGTGGTGTGCAGCCCAGGAGTGCCAAGTTGAGACATGCAGCCAGCACTCAAGTGGGAGATAAACCCACACTTTCAGAGCACTGAGAGGGAGTACAACTGCAATTGTGAAGGAATACAGGGGAGCTGTGTTAACTGAGCAAGACCCTACCTACCGGCCATTACACTTAAGTGCCACCTACTGGATCACAGCACAAAACATCAATACCAAAAAATACTTTGCTAATATACTCACCCTGTGAAATCAAAAACAAGAATTTAGCTACAAATAAACACCTGAACAAAGCTTTGGCCCTCTGAAAACATCCAGAAAGGAAGTCAACTGACTGTACTCAACACCACAGTTAAAGAAGCATCAGCTCCCTCACACAGATGAGAAATAACCAGCACAAGAACTCTGGCAATTAAAAAAGCCAGAGTGCCTTCTTTCCTCCAAATGACCACACTCTCCTAACCAGGCTGAAATGGTTGAAATGATACAATTAGAGTTCAGAATACAGATAGGAACAAAGATCATCAAGATTCAGGAGGACATTGAAATGCAATCCAAGGAACCTAAGAATCACATAATACAGGAGCCATTAGATGAAATAGCCATTATAAAAAAGAACCAAAGTGATCTGATAGAGCTGAGAAACACACTACAAGAATTGCATAATGGGGGACTGGTCCAAAAAGAAAAAAAAAGAATTGCATAATGCAATTGTGCATATTAACAGCAGAATAGACCAAGCTGAGGAAAGAATCTCAGAGGTCAAAGACTGGCTATCTAAAATAACCCAGGCAAATAAAAATAAAGAAAGAAGAATTAAAATGAACAACAACAACAAAAAACCCTCCAAGAAATGTGTGATTCTGTAAAGAAACCAAACCTATGACTCATTGGCATCCTTGAAAGAGACAGGAAGAAAGCAAGCAACTTGGAAACATATTTCAGGATATCGTCCATGAAAACTTCCCCAACCTCACTAGAGAGAACTACATTCAAATTCAAGAAATACAGAGAACCTCTGCAAGACACTACACAAGAAGACTATCTCCCAAACACATAATCATCAGATTCTCCAAGGTTGATATGAAAGAAAAAAAATGTTAAGGGCAGCTAGAGAGAAAGGGCAGGTCACCTACAAAGGGAACCCCATCAAGCTAACACACACTTTTCAGCAGAAACCCTACAGGCCAGAAGAGACTGGGGGCCTATATTCAGCATTCTTAAAAAAAGAATTTCCAACAAAAATTTCATATCCAGCCAAACTAAGTGAAGGAGAAATAAGGTCCTTTTCAGACAAGCAAATGCTGAGAGAATTTATTACTACCAGACCTGTCTTAAAAGACATTCAGAAAGGAGCACTAAATATGCAAAGGCCATTACCAGCCACTACACAGACACACTGAAGTACATAGACCAGTGACACTATAAAGCAACCACACAAACATGCCAGCATAATAACCAGCTATCAACATGATAACGGAATCAAATCCATAAATATGATACTAACCTTGAATGTAAATGGGTTAAATGCCTCCAATTAAAAGGCACAGAGTGTCAAGCTAGATCAAGAAGCAACACCCGATGGTATGCTATCTTCGAAAGACCCATCTCACATGCAATGACATGAATAGGCTCAAAGTAAAGGCACGGAGAAAAATCTACTAAGCAAATGGAAAACAGAAAAAAGCAGAGGTTGCAATCCTAATGTCAGACAAAAAGGACTGTAAGCCAACAAAGATCAAAAAAAGATAAAGAAAGGCATTATATAATGGTAAAGGGTTCAATTCAACAAGAAGACATAACTATTCTCAATATATATGCACCCAACACAGGAGCACCCAGATTAATAAAGCAAGTTCTTAGATAACTACCAAGAGACTTATATTCCCACACAATAATACTGGGAGACTTTAACCCCCGACTGACAATATCAGACAGAACACTGAGGCAGAATATTAACAAAGATAGTCAGGACCTGAATTTAACATTTGACCAAATGAGCCTAATAACATCTACAGAACTCCCCACCCAACAACGGAATATATATTCATCTCGTCTACACGTGGCACATATTCTAAAACTGACCACACAATCGAACATAAAACAATACTCAGCAAATTCAAAAAAACCAACAGTATACCAACCACAATCTCAGACCACAGGGCAATAAAAATAGAAATCAATGCTAAGGAAATCACTCAAAGCCATAAAATTACATGGACATTAAACAACCTGCTTCTGAATGACTTTTCAGTAAATAATGAAATTAAGTCAAAAATCAAGAAATTCATTGAAACTAATGGGAACAAAAATACAACATACCAGAATCTCTGGAACACACCTAAGGTAATGTTAGGAGTAAAGTTTACAGCACTGAATGCCCACATCAAAAACTTAGATCTCAAATTAACAACCGAATATCACAACTGGAAAAACTAAAGCTAGAGCAACCCAACCCTAACACTAGCAGAAGACAAGAAATAACCAAAATCAGAGCTGAACTGAAAAAAACTGAGACACACACACACACAAAATACAAAGATTAATGAATCCAGAAATCGGTTCTTTGAAAAAATGAATATGATTAATAGAGCCAGCTAGACAACTAAAAGAAAAGGAGAAAAGATGCAATTAGGCACAATCGGAAATGACAAAGGGGACGTTACCACTGACCCAACAGAACCATCAAAACAAACCCTCAGAGACTACTATGAACATGACTATGCAGACAAACTAGAAAATCTAAAACAAACTGATAATTCCTAGACATATAACAACCTCCCAAGACTGAACCAGGAACAAATTGAATCCCTGAACAAACCAATAACGAGTTCCAAAATTCAATCAGTAACAAAAAGCCTACCAATAAAAATAGCTCAGGACCAGATGGATTCTGAGCCAAATTTTACCAGACGTATAAAGAATAGGGAGCGGGGCCAGGCGCGGTGGCTCACGCCTGTAATCCAAGCACTTTGGGAGGCCAGGCGGGCAGATCACGAGGTCAGCAGATCGAGACCATACCGGCTAACAGGGTGAAACACCGTCTCTACTAAAAACAAAAAAATTAGCCGGGCGTGGTGGCAGGCGCCTGTAGTCCCAGCTACTCTGGAGGCTGAGGCAGGAGAATAGCTTGAACCCGGGAAGCGGAGGTTGTAGTGAGCCGAGATCGCGCCACTGCACTCCAGCCTGGGCGACACAGCGAGACTCCCTTGGAAAAAAAAAAAAACTGGGAGAGGGATCATCATGGTGGATAGGAGGCAGAACTACGGGCAGAGCAGGGTGCGGAGGCTCGCATCATGAATTTTAGCTCCATATCAATGGCAAGAACAAACCAGGAATCCGGAGAGGACCCACAGGCCCTCTGAAGGAAGCAGACTGCTCCCGCAGGACCCGGGAGACAACCCAGATACAGCGAGTCCCCCAACTGCGGAAGTAGGAAAGGGAGATCCTCCTCTCCCAAACACACACCCCCACTGGGAAAACTGAAGGTCTGTCTGCGGGAGAAGTTTCCGACCTTACCTGGAACTGAGTCCATCTCGAGAGCCTAGCGAAACACAGGGGTAGAGGAAGCAGCAGGAAAGGCTCTGGGAGTTCGCTGGGTCCCCAAGCAGCCCATTCCTGCCCGGCACCACAGGACTCCTTCGGCGGCCAGAGGAGCGGGGAAAATGCCACAGGGAGAAGGAAGTCTCCAGCGAGCTCTGTAACAACTGGAATCCAGCCAGAGCCTCCTGGCCAGAACTCTGGGGAGGGCGCGAATCCGGTGCGTTTTGCTAAGGACTTAAACTTAAGACCTGAAACTATAAACATTATAGAAGATAACATTGGAAAAACCCTTCTAGACATCGGCTTAGGCAAGGATTTCATGACCAAGAACCCAAAACCAAGGGCTAAGGACATCAGTAGAAAATTCTCAAAAGAAGATACACAAATGGCCAAGAAACATATGTAAAAATGCTCAACATCATGAATGATCAGGGAAATGCAAATCAAAACCACAATGCAATACCACCTTACTCCTGCAAGAATGGCCATAATCAAAAAATAAAAAAAACAGTAGATGTTGGCATGGATGCGATGATCAGGGAACACTTCTACACTGCTGGTGGGAATGTAAACTAGCACAGCCACTATGGAAAACAGTGTGGAGATTCCTTTAAAAACTAAAAGTAGAACTACCATTTGATCCAGCAATCCCACTACTGGGTATCTACCCAGAGGAAAAGAAGTCATTATTCAAAAAGACACTTGCACATGTACGTTTATAGCAACACAATTCACAATTGCAAAATTGTAGAACCAACCCAAATGCCCATCAATCAACAAGTAGATAAAGAAACTGTGGTATTTATAGGATGGAATACTACACAGCCATAAAAAGGAATAAATTAACAGCATTTGTAGTGACCTGGATGAGATTGGAGACTGTTATTCCAAGTGATGTAACTCAGGAATGGAAAACCAAACATTGTATATTCTCGCTGATATGTGGGAGCTAAGCTTTGAGGATGCAAAGGCATAAGAATGATACAATGGACTTTGGGGACTTGGTGGGGAGAGTGGGAGGGGGATGAAGGATAAAAGACTACAAATATGGTAAAGTGTATACTTCTTGGGTGATGGGTGCACCATAATCTCAAAAATCACCGCTGAAGAACTTACGTAACCAATACCACCTGTACCCCAATAACTTATGGAAAAATAATATTAAAAAGAGAAAATGTGGTACATATACACTGTAGGATATTATGCAGCCATAAAAAAGAATGAGGTCACGTCTGTTGCAGCAACATGGTTGGAGCTGGAGGTCATTATCCTAAACAAACTAATGCAGAACATAGAACCAAATACATGTTCTCACTTCTAAGTGGGAGCTAAACAATGAGAACACTTGGACACTAAGAGAAGAACAACTGACACTGGGCCTACTTGCAGGTGGAGGGTGGGAGGAGGGAGAGGATCACAAAACATACCTATCAGATATTATACTTATTACCTGAGTGACAAAATAATTTGTACTCCAAACCCCCGTGACATGTAGTTTACCTATATAACAAACCTGCTCTTATACCCCTGAACCTAAAATAAAAGTTGAAAACAAAACAAAACAAAGAAAATATGTATGATATGATTTAGAAAATCTGAACACTGATTGGCTAGTTTATAAAATTAAAGAATTATTAGTTTAAAATATAGATTTAATTTTATAACAACAAAAATGGCTTATCTTATGCAGTTAAGTGAAGAAAAAAAGAGACAATAAAATTGTTTATAAACCCTGAGTTCAGCTGTAACAAAGAAAGAATTAACATTAAAAAGGTTAAATGATTATCACCTTAGAATTACCAAGTTAAAATGTTTCTTTAATTTTTCCGGTTGCCTGTAGTGAATTTTTATTATGTTTATAATCAGGAAATTTGGAAATCATATTTTAGAAAAAAAACACTTTTGGGATAAATTTTAATTTCGATGGATTAAATTTACAAGAAATTGAAGCAAGGTAATACATGTATCTCTGCTTACAATACATGGACACTACTATTAGATTCATCAGCAGTTTTATTTTATCAACAAGGGGTAGAATCAGTCAGTTCATGGGCCTCAGTACTGTGAGGTCCCACAGTGTTCTATCACCAAAAAAGTCTCCAAAGTAATTCTTAACCTCACTTAATTGCTGTAGATATATTCATTCAATATCTGCTAAATAAACATTTTCTCTGCAGCTTGAGCTACACAGGTAAAGACCATATATCTGGTTCATCTGGTACACAAGTTCTTTTTCCCCAAATTAGCCTAATGGGCAATTGCTTCCCAACTCCATGACAGAGAGCTAAATTATTTACTCTTCTGAAGTTTCTAAGTAAATTGTCTTAGTCCTTAGGCCACTAATAATTTGTTTTGTAGAATGAAATTATCAACCAACCTCAGTGGCTGAGTAAATTTTTAAGAACAATCCCTTCTCCTTTGTCCATCTTTTATTCTGTGTTTAGTTTAGGACAGGTACAGTTTTGCCCATCACAAGAGCCATAAGCTTACAATAGAATTCCCTTAGGCTTGAAACAGGCTTTGGTCACCAGACTTGAGATCTCCATACAAATATTTCACTTCGATTTCAGCAAATGGGAGAGACTTGGAAATGTGACATGGTCAGCAATTTCAACGTTGTTACATATTTTGTGGTGGCACCCAAGTTGCGCTCATGAGAATCCTTGTTCTGAGACTGAGAACCGTCTATATGGAAAAAGCATGGGCTATGGAGTCAAAGAATTTTGGGTCTAAATTTTGGCATAGCCATGTATTTGTCCTGCAACCTTGGGCAAGTGACTCCATCCCTAGAGACTTGGTTTCCACATTTGCAAAATGGGGTTAACAATTCTTAACCTTTTTGAGTTTGTAGGAAGATTTCTTGAGATAATGTAGGTAAAAGGCTTATTATGGTATTGGATATTAGTATTCACTAGATTGTAGTTAAAATGAATGTACAGGTGATAAAACAAAAATTTCAACTGAGGCGCTTTCTGAAATGAGAAGCTAAAACAAGATACAAAATTATTCAAAAAACAAGTAAGAACCAGAGAGAAGATACGTCTTAAAAAGTGTATGAAGGTTGTGAGTTGGAGATTAGGAAGGAGGCTCTTTGTTGCATTGCTTTTAGCACCAGATGATATTATTTTGACTACTTTTTTTCTGAATGACTATTATTGGGGTCTAACACAGAGAAAAGCTATAAAATATAAATGTAAAGCATAATAAATTATCACTAAATACACACCAATATAGCTGGCACTTGAGTCAAGAAACAGAATACTGCCAGCACCACAGAAACCCAGAAAGGGATTTTTTTTTAAAGGCTTTTCAGAGAATTGCCCTACCCTTCACCTAAAGCCAGGAAAAAGTAACTGTAAAAGGAGGCAATGTCCTCTGCTGCTGGGAACATAGTGGCAAGAACCTGACTGAAGTAGCCGAGGCAGTAAAGGAGCTGTTTTCTGGGAATTATCAGTGCCAATGTATTAGTGGTGAGTATGAGTGTTTCTCTTGGACCAAATGTGGTCTCATGTGGGAGAGATAACTGTATGGGGAATTTTTAGATGCTAAAAGAGCCTGCAAGAAAAATGAGCAAGCATCAACAGAAAGAACCAAAGGGCATTCCTTACATTCTTTGGTTCCTTACATTTGGTTCCTTGGGGCAATGTAAGAAGTGAGCAATTAGACTAAATACAAATTGCACTTGCCCGTGTCAGAGGAATTGCAATGGAGGGCTCATCTCTGAAGAACCACATGTGCCCATGCAGGAAAGAATCAGCTTTAATGTGTGCTATGTCCAGAGTATGGCCCCATCACCTTCACAGTACCAGACAAGTAAAATTTCCTGCCTCTGTCCTCTCCTTCCTCCCTAACCACCAACATGAGAGAGTTCAGAAATAAGGTAGCAAGTGAAGAGAAAAGGAATTGAAGGCTAAGTGGGCATGAGAGTGAAAGTCCATCCCATAGCCAATGACTGCCTCTCATTCTGGGGACACAGGGTTCTCAGACTATAGCAGGTTTGGATTGCAGGAGGAAGAGGATCTTCCATTTTAAATGAACTTTTATCTTTTAATGAAGATTGATGGCTCTTATGCAGGATGGACTGCTTTTCTTTTTGGATATCAACTCTTTGAATTACTTAAGATTGTCTAGAAAATTCATTTGACTGCACACATTTTCAGGACAAGAGAATAACCAGCTTCACTGAATGAATGTTAAATAACAATGAAATTTCAAAGAAGTTACTTTCTGACTACATGGTTCAATTTATATGTGTTCAATATACTGGGAATATCACTAATCTTATTATCATAACAAGATTTAAGAGAGGTGAACAAAAGAGCTGCATCATATCCAACTCTGATAGCCTTTGGTGGGATTAGGACCTCCAGACCCACCAGCAGAATATACAATTACACAAGAATATCTGCCCTGGTGAAGTAGCTATCCATGGAATATAATTTTTAATGGTTTTTAAAAATGTCATTACCTATTTCAATGTATTAAATGGGAAAAACATCCTCATGCCTCCATGTCATCTACCTGAATACTAGGACACTGTACATGTATATAGCAATGATGATGAAAAACACCTGTAGACCAGGTATCCGGGTTACTGCTCAGACCCAGAGCACATCCATCTGTTCTTTGCTTCAGTGCATTGTTATAATTTAAAGATGCAACCTCAATGAAGCATAATGAAAAAGTTCATCCAAGAAAGTGTCTTTCCTGGGCTCTGATATTGCTTGCATTTGTCACAGTGATTTTTGGAGCACTGTATCATATCAAAAAAAGCAGGATCCATAAATGAAAAGTCATTTAAAAATAATCAAAAATGTAACTTTCTTCCTTTGTTTAAAGCCTACAATATAAAATTTATATCTCAGTGATTATAAGAGAAGGGAAACATATCAAACGCCAGAAATATGCTGTCAATTAACACCCACAAGCAGATGTAGATTAAAACAGGGTTCGTAAATATAAAAGCTGGTACCTGGCTTATATTTAATAGACCTTTACGGTTATAGAACTTAAAAACTGAATACAACAAAATTATCCTCCAGATTTTTGTATACTGACAAATTAAAATTTAATTTTACCATAACTATAAGCCTTTGGCCAAGTTTTATTTTCAATCTAATATTCTGCCTGTCTGTCTTCATTCAGAGGCCTTAGTCCAGAATCTGAAGATATCAGAGTCAGGAATTCTCTTAAAACTCATTTGATTTCACCTCCCCATTTTCTACACACAGAAAACAAAGACCTAGAGAGATAAAATTTGTTTAAAGTTGCCTAACTAGTTGTAAAGATGAATGTATAACTTCAACTAATGCCTATGCCTATGGTATTGTCCCAAGGGACTTTAACTCCTGTGGAATATAAGGTGTTTAAATCAGATTCCACACCCACCCCCATGTAGATTTCATCTTCTTTCACCTGAGCTATCATTTGGATAGAAAGTAACTCCAGAGGCTAAATTAGCTGTGTTAACTGTTAAAAGGAGTCTCAATGACAGGGAGCACCTAATACTGCCCTGCCACCAAGTTAAGGCTCCCTCCAGGTGGACTGGTGTCAAATGTGGCTATGGTAGTTGTGTGAGCCTGAATGTTTAGTTGAATGTAGAGAACAATTGGTGGATGATGCAGTTCCAGAGAAAAGAACCCAAAGAGATTATGAATGGTTCTCACGGCTGCTCACAATTCAAAGAGACATAATCAAAACTACTACCCTAAATATGAACTTCCTCTACAGGAACACTAGCTATAATTTCCCCCTTTGTCTTCAGAGGAACAATATCAGTTAGTATAGACTGGGTGAAGCTATGAGAAGAAAACAAGCAAAAATTTAGTAGCTTACAATAACATTTAGCTCTGTTTTTTTCTTTTTCAACTTTTATTTTAGGTTCAAGGGGTACATGTGCTGGTTTGTTACATGGATGGGTATATTGCATGTTGCTGAGGTTTGATATACAAATGATTTCATCATCCAGATAGTAACATAATACCTGATAGGTAGTTTTTCAATCCTTACTCTCCTCTCATCCTCCACTCTCAAGTAGGCCCTGGTGTCTATTATTCCCCTCTTTGTGTCCATGTGTACTCAATGTATAGCTCCCACTTACAAGTGAAAACATACAGTATTTGGTTTGCTGTTCCCACATCAGTTTGCTTAGGATAATGGCCTCCAGCTGCATCCACGTTGCTGCAAAGGACATGATTTCATACACTTTGCGGGTGAGTGGTACTCTATGATGTATATGTATCACAGTTTCTTTATATAGTTTACCATTCATGGGCAGCTAGATTGATTCCATGTCTTTGCTATTGTAAATACTGCTGCGATGAACGTATGCATGCATGTGTCTTTATAGTGGAACGATTTATATTCCTTTGGGTATATACCCAGTAATGGGATTGCTGGGTGAAATAGTATTTCTGTTTTTAGCTCTTTGAGAAATCTCCAAACTGCTTTCCACAGTGGCTGAACTAACTTACATTCCCACCAGCAGTGTATAAGCATCACCTTTTCTTGGTAACTTCACCAACATCTATTATTTTCTGACTTTATAATAATAGCCATTCTGACTGGTGTAAGATAGTATCTCAATGTGGTTTTGATTTGCATTTCTCTAATTAGTGACACTGAGTATTTTTTCACATGCTTGTTGTCCACATGTATGTCTTCTTTTGAGAAGTGTCTATTCATGCCCTTTGCCCATTTTTTAATGGGATTATTTGTTTGTTGCTTGTTAAGTTCCTTATAGATTCTGGATGTTAGACTTTTTTCTGATGCATAGTTTGCAAACATTTTCTCCCATCTGTAGGTTGCCTGTTTACTCTGCTCTTTGTTTTGTTTGCTGTGCGGGAGCTCTTTAGTTTAAATGAATCCCACTTGTCAATTCTATTTTTGTTGCAACTGATTTTGGAGACTTTGTCATGAAATCTTTACCAAAGCCTATGTCCAGAGTAGTATTTCCTAGGTTTTCTTCTAGGGTTTTTGTAGTTTTAGGTGATGTATTTAAGTCTTTAATCCATTTTGAGTTTATTTTTTGTATATGGTAAAAGGAAGAGGTCCTGAGTCAGTCATCTGCATTTTCCCCAGCACCATTTATTCAATAGGGAGTAATTTCCCCATTGTTTTATTTTTGTAGACTTTGTCAAAGATTGCATGGCTGTAGGTTTGCGGCTTCATTTCTGAGTTCTCTAACCTGTTCCATTGGTCTATGTGTCTGTTTTTGTACCAGTGCCATGCTATACATAGTATCATGTAGTACACAATGTAGCTTTGTCGTATAATGTCAGGCAGTGTGATGTCTATGGCTTTGTTCTTTTTGCTTAATATCACTTTGGCTATTTGGGCTCTTTTTTGGTTCCATATGAGTCTCAGAATAGTTTTTTCTAATTCTGTGAAAAAAAATGACATTGGTAGTTTGATAAGAATGCCACTGAATCTATAGATTGCTTTGGGCAATATGGCCATTTTAGCAATATTGATTCTATACCGTTGAGCATGGAAAGTTTTCCACTTGTTTGTGTCATCTCTGATTTCTTTCAGCAATGTTTTGCGCACTGTTTTGTAATTCTTGTTGTAGAGATCTTTCACATCCCTAGTTAGCTGTATTCCTATGTGTGTTATTTTTGTGTGGCTCTTGTAAGTGGGATTGCATTTTTTATTTGGCTCTCACAACTTGGACATTATTGATTTATGGAATGCTACTGATTTTTCTATATCGATTTTGTATCCTAAAACTTTATTGAAGTTGTTTATCAGTTCTAGAAGCCTTTGGATAGAAACTATGTAGTTTTCTAGGTAAAGAATCATACTGTCTGCAAAGAGAGATCATTTGACTTCATCTTTTCCTATTTGGATGCCTTCTATTTCTTTCTCTTGCCTGACTGCTCTGGCTAGGACTTCTAGTACTATATTTAATAGAAGTGGTGAGAGTGGGCATCCTTGTCTTGTTCTAGTTCTCAGGGGGAATGCTTCCAGATTTTGCTTGTTCAATATGATGTTGGCTGTGGTTTGTGATAGATGCTTCTTAATACTTTGAGGTATGTTCCTATGATGCCTACTTTGTTGAGAGTTTTTAACATGAAAGGATGGTGAATTTTATAGAAAGCCTTTTCTGCATTTATTGAGATAATCATGTGGTTTTTGCTTTTAATTCTGTTTATGTGGTATATCACATTTATTGATTTGTATGAGTCAAACCAACCTTGAGCCCCAGGGATAAATCCAACTTTATTGTGATGGGTTAGCTTTTTGATGTGCTGGGGGATTGGATTTGCTCATATTTTGCTGAGGATTTTTGCATCTATGTTCATGAAGGATATTGGCCTGAAGTTTTTTTTGTTATTGTTGTGTCTCTGCCAGGTTTTGGTATCAGGATGATGCTGGCCTCATAAAATGAGTTAGGGAGGAGTCCCTCTTCCTCCATTTTTTGGGATGATTTCAGTAGGATTGATACCAGCTCTTCTTTATACAACTGATAGAATTTGGCTGTGAATCCATCTGTTCAAGGGCTTTTTCTGGTTGGTAGGTTTTTTTTATTACTGATTCAATTTTAGAATTTTTATTAGCCTATTCAGGGAGTCATTTTCTTCCTGGTTCTATCTTTCAAGGTTGTGTGTTTCCAAGAATTTGTTCATTTTTTTCTAGGTTTTGTAGTTTGTATGCATAGAAGTGTTCACAAATATCTCTGAGGATTTTTGGTATTTCTGACAGGTCATGGTAATACCACCTTTGTCATTTCTGATTGTGTTATTTGCATATTCTTTTTCTTTATTAGTCTAGCTGGCAGTCAATCAATCTTATTTATTCTTCAAAAAAGCCAACTTTTGGTTTCATTGATCTTTATATGGTTTTTTACATCTCAACTTCATTCAGTTCAGCTCTGATTTTAGTGATTTCTCTTCTTCTGCTAGCTTTGGGGTTGGTTTGTTCTTGCTTTTCTAGTTCCTCTAAGTGTGATATTAGATTGTTAAGTTGAGATCTCTGAAACTTCTTCATGTGAGCATTTAGTGCTATAAACTTTCCTCTTAACACCGTTTTAGCTGTGTCCAGAAATTCTGGTATGTTGTATCTTTGTTTTCATTAGTTTTGAATAATTTCTTGATGTCTGCCTTAATTTCATTCTTTACCCAAAAGTCATTCAGAAACTGGTGAATTTAAGTGTAATTGTATGGTTTTGAGAGATCTTCTTGGTACTAATTTGTATTTTTATTGTGCTGTGATATGACAGTGTGGTTGGTATGCTTTTGATTTTTTGGAATTTGCTGAGGATTGTTTTATGGCCAAATGTGTGGTAAATCTTAGAGTACGTGTCATGTGCAGATTAGAAGAATGTATATTCTGTTGTTAGGTGGTGATATGGTTTGGCTCTGTGGCGCCAGCCAAATCTCACCTTGAATTGTAATAATCCTGATGTGTCAAGGGTGGGACCAAGTGGAGATAACTGAATCATGGGGTCAGTTTCCCCCATGCTGTTCTCATGATAGTGAGTTCTAATGAGATTTGATGTTTTTATAAGGGGCTTCCCCCTTCATTTGGCACCCATTCTCTCCCCTGCTACCATGTAAAGAGGTGCCTTCCACCATGATTGTAAGTTTCCAGAGGCCTCCCAAGTCATGTGGAACTGTGAGTCAATTAGGCCTCTTTTATTTATAAATTACCCAGTCTCAGCTATTTCTTCATAGCAGCATGAGAAAGAATTAATACAGGTGAAATATTCTGTAGATGTCTGTTTGGTCCATTTGGTCAAAGTGTTGAGCTTAGGTCTTGAATATCTTTTTTAGTTGTCTGCTTCAATGATCTGCCTTACACTGCCAGTGGGGTGTTGAAGTCTCCCACTATTATTGTACAGTTATCTAAGTCTTTTTGCAGTCTCCAAGAACTTATTTTATGAATCTTGGTTCTTCAGTATTGGGTGCATATATATTTAGGATAGTTAAGTCTTCTTGTTGAATTGAACCCTTCATCATTACATAATGCCCTTCTTTGTCTTTATTATCATTGTCTGTTATATCTGAAATAGAATAACAACCCCTGCTCTTTTTTGTTTTCCATTTGCTTGCTACGTCTTCCTCCATACCTTTACTTTGAGCCTATGGGTGTCATTGCATGTCAGATGGCCTCTTGAAGACAGCACAGAGTTGGGTCTGTGCTTTTTTTATTCAACTTGTCATTCTGTGTTTTTTAAGTGAGGTATTTAGCCCGTTTACATTTAAGGTTAATATTGATACGTGCAAATTTGATCCTATTATCATGTTATCTGGTTATTATGTAGATTTGCTTCTACAGTTGCTTTATAACCGTCAGTGGGCCATGTACTTAAGTGTGCTTTTGTAATCACAGCTATTAGTCTTTTGTTTTCATGTTAAGCACTCCCTTAAGGACCTTTTGTAAGGCAGGTCTGGTGATAACATACTCCCTTAGCATTTGCTTGTCTGAAAAGGATTTTATTTCTCCTTCACTTATGAAATTTATTTTGGCTGGATATGAAATTCTTGATTGGGATTTCTTTTCTTTATGGATGCTAAATGTAGGCCCCTAGTCTTTTCTGGCTTGTAAGGTTTCTGCTGAAAGATCTGCTATTAGCTTGATGGCTTTGTGGCCTACTCCTTCTTTCTAGCTGCCTTTAATATTTTTTATTTTTCATTGTCTTTGAAGAATCCGATGAATATGTCTCTTACGGAGGGTCATCTTGTATAATATCTTATTGAGGTTCTCTGGATTCCCTGAATTTGCATGTTGACCTCTCTAGTGAGGTTGGGAAAATTTTAGTGGACAATATCCTTAACTATGTTTTCCAGGTAGCTTGCTCTGTCTTCGTCTTTTTCAGGAATTCCTATGAGTCACAGGTTTGGTCTCTTTATGTAATCCCATATTTCTCAGAGGTTTGTTCCTTTTTTATTCTTTTATTTTTGTCTGCCTGCCTTGATTCAAAGGAAAGGTCTTAGAGCTCTGAAATTCTGTCCTCAGCTCGGTCTATTGTTATTAATGCTCTTACTTGCATTATAAGTAATTAAATTCTTAAATACTTGCAATAAATTTTTTTATTTCCAGAAGTTCTGTTTGGTTCTTAAAATGGCTATGTTGTCTTTCAACTCTTGGACTGTTTAACTGTGTTCCTTGCATTGGGCTTCAACCTTCTGTATCTCAATGAGCTTTCTGCCATCCAGATTCTGAATTCTGTCATTTCAGCCATTTCAGTCTGGTTAAGTACCATTACTGGGGAGCTAGTGCAGTCACAGTCAGAAATAAGTAGACATTCTGGCTTTCAGAGTTGCCAAGTTTCTGCACTGATTCTTTCTCATCTGTGTGGGCAGATGTTTCTTCAATCTTTGAAGTTGCTGTCTTTTGAGTGGGGCTTTTTGCTTTTATATTCTTTGATGCTCATAAGGGTTTGTCTGTGGTATAAGTTGAGTTTGGTCAATGGCTTCCTTTCTGGATGCTTCCATGTTCTCACTCAGCATCCTAGGCTGCATGCTGTAATGCTGGGGAGCTAGGACAAGGCCTGGGGCTTTGTTCTTTGCCCCTTCCAGGTTAAGCACCTGCTGCACTGGAGGGGGTGAGATGTTCTTAGTCCACTGGCAAGAATACTCCAACAGGGGCTGCTGGAAAAAACATTCTGGCAGGGCAGCAAATGTCCCAGCATAGTGTGCACCAGTAAGGTGGTGGAGGGTCAACGTATACATGCATACCAGCAAGGCAGCCCAAGGAGGCTGCAGGCAAGAACTTACAACATTATGAGGTCTTGCATAATGTCTTCTGTGGGGAGAGGCTAAGAGTGGGTGTGTGCCAGTGGGGAGGAGGCTGTAGGTGAGTGTGCACTGGCAGGAGTTCATCTGCAAAAGTATTCTGATGGGTATTGGGAGTCTGTCAGTGAAAGAGCTATGGTGATGTCACTGGCAAGCTGATGCTGCAGTGTAAGTGGATGTGTCCATGCAGGGACCCTGGGAGAGGCCAGCAGACAGAGGCACACTCCGATCAGACTAGCTCTATCCCCCAGGCAAGACTTCCTGTTCTGTCCAGGTCTAGCAACTAACGAAGGATAAAGCCACCTAGGGGGTATGGTGATCCTTGGGGGATGGACACCCATGGCTTTGCACCACTGCAGCTCTTTTTGCACCAAACCTTCTGGGCTCCACAAAGGCTGGAGATCAGTCCCTACCAACTCTCTAGGCAGTTCTCCCTGCCAGCTCAAATATCGATGGGTGTCATGGGGCCTCCCACATCTAGGACCCTGGAGGTCTGTGGCAAGAGTGGGCCACTGCACAACTATTTCACTCGCCTCTTCCCTAGGAGCCACCCAGTGCCTGGAATGAGTCTTGGTGCTTGGCAACTACATGCAGGGTTCCCAGTTTCCTCCTCTTTCAACCTGGGGTCCATGTCCTCACTCGGTCCACTCTCAACGCCTTCCTTCCAAAGAACTATATAGAGTGTTTGGAGTGTGCCAATCTACTTAATGGTCTGTTGTCTTTATTTTTTATTTATTTATTTATTTATTTCTGGCTTACAGCAACACAAATTTATTATATTATAGTTCTGGAGATCAGAAGTCCAAAATAGGTCTCAGTGGATTAAAATCAAGGTGTCAGCAGGGCTGGGTTTCTTTCTCAGGAAAGAATCCCTTTCCTTGCCTTTTCCAGCTTCTAGAGGATACCTGTGTTCCTGGGCTCATGGTCTCCTTCCTCTATCTCCAAAGCCAGAATCAGCAGGTTATTCATACACTGTATCACTCCAACTTCGATGATCTGGTGTCTTTCAATGGGAGAACCTCTTCGCATCTAGTCAGCCATCTTGGGTTCTCTCCTGTGTGTCAACATTTCTTTCTTTTTTTTCTTTTCTGAGATGGGGTCTCGCTCTGTCTCCCAGGCTGGAGTGCAGTGGCACGATCTCGGCTCACTGCAAGCTCCGCCTCCCGGGTTCACGCCATTCTCCTGCCTCAGCCTCCGGAGTAGCTGGGATTACAGGTGCCCGCCACCGCGCCCCCCTAATTTTTTTGTATTTTTAGTAGAGACGGGGTTTCACTGTGTTAGCCAGGATGGTCTCGATCTCCTGACCTTGTGATCCGCCCACCTCAGCCTCCCAAAGAGCTGGGATTACAGGCGTGAGCCACTGCGCCCGGCCCCAACATTTATTTCTTCAACACTTATTTATTATTACGAACAGTAAAAGTTCGTCATGGATCGGCCTGTATGTACACATCATCTTTACTCTAGTACCTAGACTGACAGAGCAGCCTCTATTGGAAACAATGCTAATCGTCTTGATAGCGGGAAAAGAGGACACAGAATACCATGGGCTGGATCTTCCACTCACATTTCATTGGCCAGAACAATTCAGGCGGCCAAACCTAAAGCCAATGAGAATGGAAAAATATAATCCACACCCAAGGTGGGATGAGGAATATTTTTTGACAATAATCAAGCTACCTCAAGATCTTACAACCTTATGAGGTCTTATGCAATGATTTTTTTCCTCATATTCAGACAACATCTACTACCTTGTAACTTACTAGTTGGCCCTCAATCTGTCTTCCAATTTGACACTTAAAGCCTAAATCTTCTTCCCGTCAATAAATCTATATGACATTGAGATTTATATGAGCACCTCAAGCATCCTAGAGAGCATAAAAAGATAACTATAGAAAACCATCCCACCTTCAAGAATCTAAGGCTTAAGTGTACCTAATTTTTCTCTGAACAAAATTATAACAGTCCCAAAGTACTATGGAAACAGAGAAGAGGAAGTTGATTACATCAGATTAGACATCAAGGGAAAGTGTCACATTTCCAACCCAAACTTCCCGCTTCTTTCAACTTTACTCTTATGCTATGATTCCAGACCCTTTTCTTCCTATAGCCAATATCCTTCTTGTAGTATGTTTACCAGAAACAAAGATAATATTACAGGCTTTTCTGACCTAATCAGTGTAGAAAAGAATTACAAAGGCAGGTTAAGACTCCGTTTGGTCTTTTTCCTTCTCTCATAAGCTGTTCATTCATATTAAGATTATAATAAACCAAAACTATGAGGTTTTACACATGTATAAATACTAGCCATATTGTCCTTTTTCCTGTGCTGTTGGTTTCTTATTAGATCCAACATTTCAACCTAGCAAAACCATCTTAGATTCTGGTTCTTGTAGTCAATGTATTTATAATGCCTCCTTATTTCACATCCACTGAAATGTGGTCAACATGCCATTATCCACATCACTAATATAGAAAAAAAACACGCAGTATTAGATAACATGAACATCAGAAGACTTTCAATAACCAGCTTACTTTCTGGATCATTCAGTCAATTGTTACTATATAATCCAAATGACTTCCCAACCTACAGCATCCTAAATCCTCTCCAGGATAGCAAAAGAAATTTTATCAAAGAATGATGTTCAAAATTACACCTATAAATTGTGAGAGATAGGCATTTTCCTCATTGGAATCGTGGAGAAAAGGAAACAAAAACAAAAGTAGAAGATGTGATTTACTCCCTTTTCAGAATCCCAAAGAGGAAAGACTCCAACTCAAGGACAGAGGGAACATGGGGACCTCAAGGGAATAAGAGCAGCCACCAGCTGAGGCAGCATCCATATGTGTGGGGGGGATGAGAATCCACATTCTGGAAGAACATGTGAGAATGACTCAGGATGGCACATCTGCTTTAAGGTCTAGAACTACTGAACCCTCTTCAAATTCTACTGTATTGCTCTAGATAAATACATGCTTATTCTTTTTTTAACAGCTTTATTGAGATATAATTCACATGCCATACAATTTACCTGTTTAAAGTATATAATTAATGGCTTTTAGTATATTCATAGTTGTGCAACAATCACCGAAAGCAATCTTAGAACATTTTTATTACCCCCCAAATTAACTACATGCCCCTTACCTATCACTTGCCCAATCCTCCCCTTTCAATTAGCTTTAGGCAACCACTAACCGACTTTCTGTCTACGTAGATTTACCTATTCTGGACATTTTCTATAAATGGAGTCATACAGTACATGACCATGTATGACTGCCTTCTCCCAGTCAGCATCATGTTTTCAAGGTTCATCGTGTTGTATCAAGTAACAGTATTTCTCTTCTTTCTTTTCTTCTTTAAATAGCTTTACTGATATATAATTCATATAATGTATGGTTCACCCATTTAAAGTGTTCAATTCACTGGGCACACAGGCTCATGCCTGTAATCGCACCACTTTGGGAGGCCAGAACAGTGGAATAGCTTGAAGCCAGGAGTCTGAGACCAGCCTGGGCAGCAAAGCAAGACCCTGTTTCTAATAAATAAGTAAATAAATAAATAAGGCTCAGTGACATGTACCCGCAATCTCAGCTACTCAAGAGGCTGAGGCAGGAGGATCACTTGAACCCAGGAGTTTGGAAGCTGCAATGAGCTATGATCACGCCGACTGCACTCCCGCCTAGGCAACACAATGGGACCCCATCTCTAAAAAATAAATTTAAAAAAAAATAAAGTGTTCAATTCAATGGCTTTTAGTATATTCACAAGTATGTGCACCAATCACCATAGTCAATTAAGAACATTTCACCACCTCAAAAAGAAACCTTATACCTTTGAACTATCCCACCTGTACTGGCCTATCTCCCCCAGCCCTAAGCAACCACTAATCTACTTTGTCTACATGGATTTGCCTCTTCTGAATGTTCATGTGAATCGAATAACACAGTATGTGGTCTTTTGTGACTGGCTTCTTTCACATAGCATAAGCGTGATATTTTCAAGGTTCACCCATGTTGTAGCATGTATTAACACCTCATTTCTTTTTATGGTTAAACAATATCCCACTGCATAGATATATTACATTTTGTTTATCCATTTGTCCATTGATGGATGTGTTTCTACGTTTAGGCTATCATGAATAATGCTGCTATAAACACTGAAGTGCAAATTTTTATGTTCACATATGTTTTCATTTCTCTTGGGAATCTAACCAGGGGTAAATTTGCTGAGTCATAAGAAACTCTATGTTTAATCATCAGAGGAACTGCTAGACTTTTCCAAACTGGCAGCACCACCTCACATTCCTAACAGCAGTGTATCAGAATTCTCATTTCTTCACATCCTCTCCAACACTTGTAATTGGACTTCTTTATTCCACATGCTTATTTCCAATGATCACTTTCTCCTTCTTTAAAGGGCTTACAAACCTCACTCAATAATATTTTCAAGAGTTTTGTCCAGGATATCAAATTCCTCAGCCTTTAGATTGTAGAATTTTCTTTCTATTTTTAAGAGACAGTATGGATAACTGTCTTTGTGAGTCTCCTGCAATCACTCCCATTCTCCAAGCTTGCCATTTCTCAAAGATCACTTTGTATTAAGGCAAACAGAAAACTGGGTATCCACTGTGTCTTTTTCTTCAACACTGAGAAGAAAGTTTGCACAAAAGCCGCCTCCGAAACATAGATTATTTTTATTTGTAGATTTTTAAAGTTACATTAATTGTGGTTATTTGACATTAACTTATACTTTTATGTCCCT
Organism: Pan troglodytes; assembly: GCF_028858775.2. Classification (NCBI taxonomy): domain Eukaryota; kingdom Metazoa; phylum Chordata; class Mammalia; order Primates; family Hominidae; genus Pan; species Pan troglodytes. Next base: position 26,899,011 of record NC_072408.2, on the reverse strand, counting down.
ATATTGTCCCTATGTTGAGGTATAATAAGTAACATGCCATGAAAGACTAAATCAATATTATAAGAGAAAAGATTATTTAACCACAAAATCAGATATAATATATCCAATTGATAAATGAATGCCTATTTTAAATACAGGGTCTAATATTTTTTAAATGATCTATTATAATACATAATTATTGTCCCCAAAGTTTTTAATCAATTCAGATTTTAAATGGGTTACCATTTGTATTATTAACATTGTAGTTTACTACTAAAAATGTATTGAGTCCAATAATTTCAAAAGAGTATAAAAAGATATTTATTTTATTGTTATTCCAATCCAACATTATGACTCTGTACAACCTAAAATTGAACAAGAGACATTTTGAATCAAAACATTCAGTTATCTCCTCTTTTGTAGGTAAACTAAGAGTCAACAATCAAACTTATAAAGAAATTAGCTCAGGTAAAGCTATCTTGTCACATTTTTCTGGAAGCTGACATGGTCAATCTTCGTCAAGTATGGAAAACAGTGAAGAGTATTGAAGTAAGAAGCTGCGTAAGAGATTTCAACAACTACAAATTTCCTTGAAGATCAATATTATCTGTATGAGTCTATTACTGAAATTTTCATTCATTCCCATAACACCAAACATTCTCATATTCAAAACATAAATACTATGCAGCCATAAGAAAGAACAAGATCATGTCTTTTGAGGGAATATGGATGGAGCTGGAGGCTATTATCCTTAGCAGACTAATGCAGGAACAGAAAACCAAATGCTGCATGTTCTCACTTATAAGTGGAAGCTAAATGATGAGAACTCATGAACACAAAGAAGGGAACAACAGACACTGGTGCCTACTTGAGAGTGGAGGATGGGAGGAGGGAGAAGAGCAGAGAAGAAAACTATTGACTGCTGGGCTTAATACCTGGGTGATGAAATAATCTGTACAACAAACCCCCTGACACAAGTTCACCTATATAACAAACCTGCACATGTACCACTGAACCTAAAATTTTAAAAAATATAAATACAAACTGTTTTATTACCAAATATAACTTTAAATTATCTGCCATTTTGATTATGTAATTCAAATTCAAGCCCCTACTCATTTTAGCATGTTTAAAATTCTGTCGATCTAAATTATACAGCTTCTCACATTTTCTAGGCTGAGTAGTTAATAGAGGCATATATTTAGGCCAACGCCTAAACCTAATTTAACTTGCATTTCGCTTAATTCCATTCCTGTCCAGTCCTAAGGAATTAATCCTCTGGAAAGAAGAGGATCGTATCTGGGAAGTCCCAGGTTGCTAACTTAGAGGAAGGAAAAAGACTTGAAGAGTAGCAAACATCTCTGATTTTGTTAGTTTGTTTTCAAAGAAGCTTCTGAAGTAGAAGGCGCATCAATACAGGGACATCTAGTGGCAAAGATAAATCAATGCAGTGATTGGCTCCTTGACAATATAGGAACCTTACCTTTGGTCTATCTTCATATTTAAGGGGGAAAAAAATTCCTGAACTCTCAATAATGGCCATTCATAGTATTTATAACAGCAATTGAACAACAAAAAAAATGCATGAAAAAGCAAAGAATTTGAAGCAAATTTTCTTTTTTACATGATAACATAAAACTAGGCTTATAGCCAAGATGGATTTGTACTCATCAGGTTCTATATCTTTTCAAGTCATAGCAGTATTAAGAAGTAAAATAATCGTTATACAAAAATTAATCTTTCTAGAAACATTAAAAGCCACAATAAACCAATTCCCCTTTATGTTGTAGAACATTAGTTTAATAGTATTACTTTATAAAGCCATACGACGATAATAAAAAAAACTAATAGAAAACTAATGATCTATATCCCAATTGAAATCAATAAAAGAAAATAACAGTGACTCCTAATTAAGCCATTCCGCATCCTTAAGGTATTTTCATATGTGCCTCTTTTATAGAAATCTTTTTGCTTTTTTCTTTAAAATGAGATGGAAAATCAAGGAAAACTTACTTCAAGGCAAATACTATTTTCCTCATTAGCTTTCTTTCTTGCTGGAATGGAAAAAGCAACTGCTTCTCAGGTATTTAGGTATTGCTGGAGGGTTGTGGAGCCAAAAAAAGAAAAGAGTAAGCATTTAGATCTGGGTCTCAAACAGTATATTATTAAAGAAACTGATACAAAGTTTTTATTTTATAAGTTAATAAATAGAAATGACTAACATCAGTACATTAGTTATTGATGTTGGTCATTTCAAAAGGCCAGCCTGGGATCTTACTTCAGGCTGAAATCCGGAAGAGGCATTTAACAGGTGAGGTATTTTGTTTTCACTTTGCCTTCCACTTGTGAGTTATCCTTCACCAGCAGGGAAAACCTGCCTGCAGCACTTCTGGCATACTGGCTTTTCCTATCTCAATGCAGTTCCTTTTTTCCTAATAATGACCCTTCACTATAATTTCTCTTTTTTACTGACATTAAAGTGGACTTTAATATTTTGAAGGCCAATTCACTCACATGGGTTTATGAAAACACGAAGGTTGTATTTGGAATCGTTACTCAGTCATCAGGCAGAGCTCATATTCTCATTTTTGTGGACATCTTATTTCTGACCTTTCAAATGCTTTCTGTCCTCCCGCTCAGCTCCTCAGCACTTACCAGTCATGAAATGATTTGCCATTGATTTTTATTGAGGAAGCCTGAAATTGCTAAACATCTCATTTTGCCCATTCCCACGTCACACGTTGATCCTATTTTTATACAACTATCTCATATAGTACATAAATATATAATACAATATATTAAATACCTATAAATAACAAGTAAATAAAGTAGTGCAAGGTTTAAAAATATTGAGCAACTTGTAGCTAAAAAAGCAGCAAAGCATAACCAATGATTACTTGAACCCAGGTGAGGGAGATGGGGAAAGGGTGCAGCATTCTAATGAATGTAAACAAATAGAGTATGATTGTGGAAATGTATTATTATACATGCATTTCAATATTAAGTATACATTTCTCAGTCTTTTCCCCTATGTGTTCCCCCAAAATGTCCCTTCTGCCAACACTTTTTCTCAGACTTCAATGGATACAGTACCCATCATGAATAAGATTTTTTTAAATTTGTAATCAAGAATCAGACTAGACTTGGGGTACAGTTAGGCTGACAAAGTCACTACCATGTAAACTCACCCAAAGGGACATATTAGGATATGGTTAGAGAGGACTAGAACTGGAAGAAATGTGTGAAGTTACGGTTTTTGATACACACACTATATTTATACATATACACACACATAAATACATACACATGCATATATATACACACATGCATACATATGGAAATAAGTATAGCTATAAATATGTAAATTTTATATATGTTTATCCCCTTATCTGCCCATTGGAATGCCTGGAAGCAATGATACCTCAATATCAATGAACATACCTAATGTCCAGACTTTGGACTTTAATTACCATTCTTCACTAAAAGAAACTAAGTCTTCATAGAGAAACAGCAGACTATAGACAGAATTAAAACAAGGGAAGTATAAAATGAGCCTGGAATGTCTTGTTATGCCAAGAATCAAGGAAGCACACAAAAAATGGTAAAGGCATGTCGAAAGGACACAAAAGCCAGCTTGAGCAAATTCCTGGCTAAATTGGGAGGAATTTGAGCATTATATCAAGTAAAGACGGTAACAAAGTATAACCCATTGAAGAATAAAATAGAAAACACACATATTTAAATAAATGAATAAATTGAAAGTTTGATGAGAAAAAAGATGTGTCATATAATCTTAAGGGACTGTTCCACAAAACACTCTTACGAAAGGAAAAGAGAGTAAGGTTACAGTAGAGATGTCTGGCAGATACCACCTTAATCAAATGATCAAGGTAAATACCATCAGAAACAGGAAAAATTAAAATCAGGTGGCACATGACGGGATGCAATGAGAACTTAGCATCACATCTATCATGTTCCTCACAATTACAAATTAAAGAACATTCTTCAAAATAATGGGCCTTTTATGTTCAAAAGTGTCAAGGTCATGAAAGTTAAGATAAGACTAAGGAACTGTTCCAAAATGAAGAAAGATAAAGAAACACGAGACCTAATTACAATGAGTGATTCTACTGGATCCTTTTGCTATCAGTGGCATGACTGGGACAACTGATGAAACTTCAATGGATTCTGAGGAACATACCGTAGTAATGTATCAATGTCAATTTCCTGATTTGGTAGTTGGATCTAGTTATGTAGGAGAATGTCCTTGTTAATGAGAAACACACATGAAAGCATTCAGCAACATACTACTAAATTATTCAAGAAAAACAAAATAGTTCCAGTACTATACTTTCAACTTTTTTATAAGTTTATGCTTATTCCAAAATTTTTTAAATATAATACTGTGTATGAAAGTCTATCCAAGCATTTCAGTAAAACTGTATTCAAAATATTTGTATAAAATATATTCAAAACCAAGTTTCTACGTCAATTTCATGAATTTACTGTTTGTTTGGAAAACTTATCACCCTGTAACTATTTAGCAAGTAGTACAATTATTTTTTTTTTTCTATTTGACATGATTCACTTAACAAAGAGTCAGTGAGTACACTTCAGAGCAGATATGGTCATAGCAGAGAATAAGGTAGACAATGCCTCCATCTTATAGGGTTTACATTCTTTTGAGGGGATGGGCAATAAACAAGTAAATAATTTCAGTCTGGGCATGATGGCTCACCCCTCTAATCTCACACTTTGTGTGGCTGAGGCAGGAGGATTGCTTGAGGCCAAGAGTTTGAGACCAGCCAAGGCAACATAGTGAGACCCCATATCTATTTTAAAAAAAGCTTTAATTAGCCAGGCATGGCAGCATAAGTCTGTAGTCCCAGCTACTCAGGAGCCTGAGGTGGAAGGATCACTTGAGCCTGGGAAGTTGAGGCTGCAGTGAGCCATGATTGTGCCACAGCACTCCAGCCTGGGTGATAAAGTAAGACCTTGTTTCCAAAAGAAAGAATTTCAGGTGGTGTTGTGATATGAAGAAAATAAAACAGGTAATATGAGAGAAAGTAAATAGGGTAGAAGAGGGTGACTTCAGGGAAAGTAGTCAGAGAGGGCTTCCCTGGGAAGATGATATTCAAATGATGAGAACTAGCCCTGAGAAAATCTGGACAAAGATGGCCCAGACAAGGGAAACACATTGTACAAAGACCCTGAGCAAGAATGAGCATGGTGCTTTGTAGGAAGAGAAAGGCAGCCATTGTGGCTGGAAAGAACAAACAATGGGAGTTTATACGAAATGATGTATTGAAACCACCTTCATAAAATTAATAAAAGACCACAAGATTGGAATTATGGTAAGGGCCTAAATTTTGGTAAAATATATTCCCTTCTCGCTGACCTTTTCTTCCTCCATATATGATTGCTTGCACAAGTCATTTCAATAAACGGTAGTCACTAATAACTGATAATCTTCCTATCTAGCCTCTGGTCAGGCTGCCTGCAAGATTAATTAACTTTTCTTTTAAAGGACAATGATTCTTGGGTCATACAGACCCCCTTCATGTCTTCTAGAAGTCAGATTGGCCAAGGAATCAAGCAGGTGTGACCACTGGGGATCTCACCTCTTGCAAACCTCTCTGCTAACTATAGACAGAGTTAACAATAGCCTGTCATTGTTTCCTACCTTGCCTTTCCATAGTAATCGAGATCACAAACACTACTGTGAAACCTAAGACCGATCTCTGAGATATTTTTCAGATTCTGCATGCAAGTGGACCAACTAACACCAACCAGACCAGTGACTTGTAATACCAACTAAAGAACTAACTCCACTGGTCTTGTGAACACCACCCCAACCCAGGAACTGACTCAGCACATGAAGACAGCTTCAACACTCCTATGATTTCATCCCCAATCTTCCTGCCGAACCATCCTTTTAAAACTTTAGCCTCTGGATTCTCAGGGAGACACATTTGAGAAATATCTCCTATCCTCATTCAATTGCCTTGTGAAAAACTCTTTCTTTGCTGCAATACCTGCTGTCTCCATGTTTGGCTCTATCTGCACAGTGGGTAAGAACTTTAGTCAGACAATAACAGTCTGAGATAAGATGTAGGGGAAAAATCATACAGGGCCTTGTGGGTCATGTTGACAAGTTAGGGTTTGGTGCTAAGGGCACTAGATAACCACGAAAGGTTTTTAACCTTTAACGATCTCTCTTACCTTTTAAAAAAATCACATTGTCTATAGTACTGGACAAATGGCTTGATTGAAAGAAAGGTAGCAGAGTGATAAATTAGGAAGTTATTACAGTACAAATGGAATTTATTTGGTAAAAAAACAAAAACAGGATAATAGTTGAGACATAAGGAAGTAGATAGATTCAGGATATATTTTGGACTTTTATAAAATATATTTTATACTTCTATAAGATATGTATTTTTATAAGATATGTATTATCTTTTATAAGATATGGATTTTTGGTTGAGAAAATTCTGTGTATTTGAATTAACTTCTCTCTATTTTAGTGCTTAAGTCTCTAATCTTGGCAGAAATAATGTAATTAGGAGCCTGTGAGCCTGGTTAGACCAAAAACGAAAGAAATCAGGACAAAGTAAAAGTGAATAAAGAAAGGACTTTTTTTTGATGTGTACTTCTTTCAACAAAAATTATCGCTAAATGTGGTACAAGAAGTGCTAGGTAGTATTAATTTTTATTCAAAAGAAGTATTGGCCAGGTGCTGTGGCTCATGCCTATAATCCCAGCACTTTGGGAGGCCAAGGTGGGAGGATCACTTGAAGTCAGAAGTCCAAGGTTAGCCTAGCCAACATGGTGAAACCCCACCTCTACTAAAAATACAAAAATTGGCCAGGAGCAGTGGTTCACACCTATAATCCCAGCACTTTGGGAGGCCAAGGTGGTCAGATCACAAGGTCAAGAGTTTGAGACCAGCCTGGCCAATATGGTGAAACCCTGTCTCTACCAAAAATACAAAAATTAGCTAGGCGTGGTGGCAGGTGCCTGTAGTCCCAGCTACTTGGGAGGCCGAGGCAGGAGAATCACTTGAACCCGGGAGGCAGAGGTTGCAGTGAGTCAAGATCATGTCACTGCACTCCAGTCTGGTTGATGGAGCGAGACTCCATCCCTCAACAAAAAAGTATCAATTGACACAAAGTAAGCACAAGTTTGTCATTTGAAGGAAGCAAAAAGAATGCATTTACAATTGAGGAAAAAAAAAAAAAACAAGAAATGAGATGCCAGGAAATACCATAACCCTGAAGGTTTGCATGGTGAGTTGGAGACAGAAAGTTTTAAGAAATCAGAATGTCAGCCCAGCACTCTGGAAATTTAATTAGGGAATACATCATTACTAACTAAGAAAAGGATGTGTCAAGCTATTAAATTTAACTAAAACTTAGAGAAATACATTTCTGGAACCCACTTTAACCCACAACCAAATTTTGCAATGACCAGTGATCTACCCAGATGAACTTACCCTCCCAAGAGCAGTTTCTTCAGAAATGAAAGGACCCGGAATATACCAGAGTTGGGTTTGTTTGTTTGTTTGTTTGTTTCCCTGAACTCCCCTTATCTGCCTAAAAAAGAACCTTCCAACAGAATTCAGCTGTCACAAATGCCCTCCCTGAGGAGTTTCACAACCAGGGAAGATTGACTTCTACAACCACAAATGAGAAGCCAGCACAAAGATAAGAACTTGCCTAAAAAGACATCATCACAAACTATCATATCTCCCATCTATTCTCCTAAGTGTTTATTTATCTTTCCTAAAAATCATTTGTTTTCCCATAAGTGCCATTCTACCTCTTCTTTCTCCTGTTAATACTGTATATAGGCCTCTAAATCTAACCTCATCTTTGAGTCACATGATTCTGTGAACTCCAACATAGGTATAGGAATGAAAATCTGCCTTTTCATTCATTTATTGATTTTGCTAATCAGTTTTCTGTCAGTTTAATTCACAGGTCCCCGATAACTAAAATTAAAAGAATAAAGAACAAGATTTTTCTCCCTGACAGAAGAAGAAAAGGAATTCCTTTCATAAAAGAAGTCTGGCCTCATAAATTTATCCAAATAAAGAATAAAACTCATTCCTCACCCAGTTATTATTCTTGCAGCAAATTAGATTTATAGAGTGTTTTGTACCCAACCAAATCCTGCAAAGAATTGTAAGCAACAGGCAACAAAAATGCACATAGCAAAATAATAAAATATCAATAATAATACATTCTTGGAAAGCTTTAAGGCATGAGTAGGTGGGGGGAAAAGCAAATATTCAGATCATAAGTGTCGATATAATTCATTTTTCTCTCTAAGGTAGTCAAGGAGAAATGGAAGTTATGGTTGATCTGTGTTGTTAAAATGAGGAATAAAGATATAATCACTTCTCAGAGAAAGCAGAACTTTTCTTATCTCTTAGAGCTACGTAGAAATTTCTCACATGGGACTTTCCTAATGGAGTACTGAGCCATACTGTAGGAAACATCCTTGACAGCATTTCTACTGCCAATGGAGCATCAGATTTCGTAAGACTGTTTCTTGTAATATTCCTCCAAAAATATAAGAATAACAGCTCAATGGAGGCAATACTTCACAAGGAAGCAAAGTGGGGTGAATTAACTAATTAGCATTCCAATTTGCCAATCTTTCTCTTTCGTGTCTTGCTAGTGTGACTCAGCTTCTTAATCTTTATCATCCCTGGAGATACTGATCAAGAGTTCAACTAGAAATCACAGCAGAGTTCTACAGTTCCTGAGAACATAGCAGAACTTATATTTGGTACATTTTCAAATATATATATAAATGATAAGCCCTCAAAGAGACAGAACACTTCAAAGCACAGTTTTTGCTTGACAGTTTTTGCTCGACTAGTATCTACAATGATTAAAACGCAATTTAGATGAGAAAGGAAGATAAATTTAGCTGGAAGTGGTCTACGCTAAGAAAGTGACTCCAGCTCTGCCTCTCTAAATACATGAGCTTTGAAAAGCCATGTACCTTCTGCACATCCTAAGTATCTAAAGCATCTAAAATATGCTATGGGAAAAGTTAAATTTACACACAAAAAAATTTCAAAAACTAGAGGAAGTAAACTCTTATCATTAGCCACTACTAATCCACTTTTTGCCCTCTAAGGAGGAGCACAGTTACATTCTAACACAGAGCCCATGAATAATGAGCAACCAATTGGAACAATTCATTTGAGAATTTGTGACTTCCTAGAGTGTTACAAGTGTGAACTGGAAAAAAAGAATGAATACGTTCTTGAGACTCAATGAATTATTTCCACAAGAATGCAGTAAGGTAAAAAGTATGGGCTATGCAAAAGCTTCTTAAGCAGATAACCAACTTCAGCACGGTCCCAGGATATAAAATTGATGTACAAAAATTGCCAGCATTCCTATACACCTACAGGCAAGCCAACAGCCAAATCATGAATGAACTCCCATTCACAATGGCCACAAAAAGAATAAAATACCTAGGAACACGGCTAAAAAGGAAAGTGATGAACCTCTTCGGGGAGAACTACAAGCCACTGCTCAGAGAAATCAGAGATGACACAAACAAATGGAAAAACATTCCATGCTCATGGATAGGAGGAAACAATATTGTGAAAATGGCCATACTGCCCAAAGCAATTTATAGATTCAGTGCTCTTCCCATTAAATTACCATTGACATTCTTGGCAGAATTAGAAAAAGCTACTTTAAAATTCATATGGAACCAAATAAAAAAGTGCAAATAGCTAAGGCAATCCTAAGCAAAAAGAACAAAGCTGGAGGCATCACTCTACCTGACTTCAAATTATATTACAAGGCTACAATAACCAAAACATCATGGTACTGGTACAAGAACAGACACATAGACCAATGGGACGGAATAGAGAATCCAGAAAAATAAGGCCACAAACCTATAACCATCAGATCTTCGACAAAGCTGACAAAAAAAACAAGCAATGGGGAAAGGACTCCCTATTTAATAAATGGTGCTGGGAGAACTGGCTAGCCATATGCAGAAAACAGAAACTGGACTCCTTCTTACACCATATACAAAAATCAACTCAAGATGGATTAAAGACTTTATAAAACCAAAAACTATAAAAACCCTAGAAGAAAATCTAGGCAATACCATTCAGGACATACGCACAGGCAAAGATTTCATGACAAAGATGCCAAAAGCAATTGCAACAAAAGCAAAAATTAACAAATGGGATCTAATTAAACTTAAAAGCTTCTGTATAGCAAAGGAAACTATCAACAGAGTAAACAGACAACCTGTAGAATAGTAAGAAATTTTTGCAATCTATCTATCTGACAAAGGTCTAACATCCAGCATCTATAAGTAACTTAAACAAATTGACAAGAAAAAAAAAACAACCCCATTAAGAAGTGGGCAAAGAACATGAACAGACACTTCTTGAAAGAAGACAAACATGCAGCCAACAGGCATATGAAAAAAAGCTCAACATCACTGATCATTAAAGAAATGCAAATCAAAACCACAATGAGATACCATCTCACACCAGTCATAATGGCCATTATTAAAAAGTCAAAAAACAGCAGATACTGGTGAGGTTATGGAGAAAAAGGAATGCTTTATACACTGTTGGTGGGAGTGTAAATTAGTCCAACCATGGTGGAAGACAGTGTGCCAATTCCTCAAAGATGTAAAGGCAGAAACACCATTTGACCCAGCAATCCCATTATTGGGTATATACCCAAAGAAATATAAATTCTTCTTCCACAAAGACACATGCATGGGTATGTTCACTGTAGCACTATTCACAATAGCAAAGACATGGAATCAACTTATATGTCTATCAGTGAGAGACTGGATAAAGAAAATGTGGTGTATATACACCATGGAATTTTATGCAGCCATAAAAAGGAATGAAGTCATGTCCTTTGCAGGGACAAGGATGGAGCTGGGGGCCATTATCCTTAGCAAACTAACACAGGGACAGAAAACAAAATTCTGCATGTCCTCACTTATAAGTGGGAGCTAACTGATGAAAACACATGGACACATGGAGAGGAACAACACACACTGGGGGCATCTGGGGGAGGGAGAGGATCAGGAATAATAGCTAATGGAGGCTGGGCTTAATATCTGGGTGATGGGATGACCTGTGCTTCAAACCACCATGGCACATGTTTACCTATGCACCAAATCTGCACATCCTGCACATGTACCCCTGAACTTAAAATAAAAGCTGGAAATTTTTTTAAAGTATGGAATATGGAATTTTCATCAGATGGTTCTATTTTTGAGCACATGCAAAGTGAAAGTGTCTCAACAATCAAGAAATGAAAGAAAAAAATCAAGTCAATTTTGTACAGATGTTTTAAATAGAGCTACAAAACTTATTTACCTTTCTCTAATTGTTTCCAGGAAATGATTTCTTCTGGTCTGCCTTTTCGTAATGAGGTAAGGAAAACTGTCATTGTCATTTGCAGGCTGGTTGACCAGTTAGTTGTTGACCAGTTCGTAGGTCGATAGGTTAGTGATTCCAAAAAAGAAGAGGTCACTTAAAGACCAATGAAACAGGCCACTTTCTTTTGAAGGATGGTAATACAGCATCAGGGTTAAAAGTATAGATCTGGAGTCACAATTCCTAGGTTTACATACTAGCTTGCTAGGTGACAACAAGCAGTTTACTCACCTCTCTATACCTTTTTCTCCTTATCCACAAAATGGGATGGTAACTATAAGCACACCATCAGGTCATTTTGAAGGCTAAATAGCACAACTCATGAAAAGCACTTGGAACAGGCTTTGCTTCAAAGCAAGTGCTCATAAATGTTCACTGCAATGATTATATCTTCAGCAGAATGACTGGTGGTTACTAAGTTATACACTTATGCCAATAGGTCATCTCACTAGATAACTGCTGAGAAAAACTGGAGGGGAAGCTTCAGTGCCAACACAGCCTAAGCTAGACTCAAAAATTCAATCATTTCTATCTTCAAAGAATATTGTTTATTCTAAATAAATTTTCTCCCCAAAATGGTTCCCCTCAAAAAATTCATTTCATTTCAAATGCAGCATAAATTTATTTTCACTAGCTAAAGAACACGCCATCTGCTCTCTCACGCCTAGCGCAATGGCGGCGGCCGCGGCGGAGCAGCAACAGTTCTACCTGCTCCTGGGAAACCTGCTCAGCCCCGACAATGTGGTCCGGAAACAGGCAGAGGAAACCTATGAGAATATCCCAGGCCAGTCAAAGATCACATTCCTCTTACAAGCCATCAGAAATACAACAGCTGCTGAAGAGGCTAGACAAATGGCCGCCGTTCTTCTAAGACGTCTCTTGTCCTCTGCATTTGATGAAGTCTATCCAGCACTTCCCTCTGATGTTCAGACTGCCATCAAGAACTTGCTACCGGGATTCCTACAGGCAGTAAATGACTCGTGCTACCAGAATGATGATTCTGTCCTAAAATCCCTCGTTGAGATTGCAGATACTGTTCCAAAGTATTTGCGTCCTCACTTGGAAGCAACGCTACAGCTAAGTCTAAAGTTGTGTGGAGACACTAGCCTCAACAATATGCAACGCCAGCTTGCCCTTGAAGTGATCGTCACCCTCTCTGAGACTGCAGCTGCTATGTTAAGAAAACATACCAATATTGTTGCACAGACTATTCCTCAGATGTTAGCAATGATGGTTGATTTGGAAGAAGATGAGGACTGGGCAAATGCAGATGAACTAGAAGATGATGATTTTGACAGCAACGCAGTTGCAGGATCCTCATCCAAGAGTAAGGTATGCAGCCTGTAATGCCGTGGGACAGATGGCTACAGATTTTGCACCTGGTTTCCAAAAGAAATTTCATGAGAAGGTGATTGCAGCTCTGCTGCAGACCATGGAAGACCAAGGCAATCAACGTGTGCAGGCCCATGCAGCTGCTGCCCTCATTAACTTTACTGAAGACTGTCCCAAGTCACTACTTATTCCATACTTGGATAATTTGGTGAAACATCTGCATTCCATTATGGTACTGAAGCTTCAAGAGCTGATTCAGAAAGGCACCAAGTTAGTTTTGGAACAAGTTGTGACATCCATTGCATCAGTTGCTGATACTGCAGAAGAAAAATTTGTCCCCTACTATGATTTATTTATGCCATCACTGAAGCACATCGTTGAGAATGCGGTTCAAAAAGAACTGAGACTTCTGAGAGGAAAAACTATTGAATGCATTAGCCTCATTGGTCTGGCTGTTGGGAAGGAAAAATTCATGCAGGATGCATCAGATGTGATGCAGCTTTTGTTAAAGACCCAGACAGACTTCAATGATATGGAAGATGATGATCCTCAGATCTCTTACATGATCTCAGCATGGGCCAGAATGTGCAAACTCCTTGGAAAAGAATTTCAGCAATACCTTCCAGTGGTTATGGGGCCTTTAATGAAGACGGCTTCAATTAAGCCCGAAGTAGCCCTTTTAGATACCCAAGACATGGAGAATATGAGTGATGATGATGGTTGGGAATTTGTGAACCTTGGAGATCAGCAAAGCTTTGGTATTAAAACTGCAGGACTAGAAGAAAAATCAACTGCTTGCCAGATGTTGGTTTGCTATGCTAAGGAGTTAAAGGAAGGCTTTGTGGAGTACACTGAACAGGTTGTCAAACTGATGGTCCCTTTACTGAAATTTTATTTCCACGATGGTGTTCGAGTGGCAGCAGCGGAATCCATGCCTCTTCTCCTGGAGTGTGCAAGAGTCCGTGGTCCTGAGTATCTCACACAGATGTGGCATTTTATGTGTGATGCTCTAATTAAGGCCATTGGTACAGAACCAGATTCAGACGTCCTCTCAGAAATAATGCATTCTTTTGCAAAGTGCATTGAAGTAATGGGAGATGGATGCCTTAATAATGAACACTTTGAAGAACTGGGAGGTATATTGAAAGCAAAGCTTGAAGAACATTTTAAAAATCAAGAATTACGACAAGTTAAAAGACAAGATGAAGACTATGATGAACAGGTCGAAGAGTCACTACAAGATGAGGATGATAATGATGTTTATATTCTGACCAAAGTGTCAGATATTTTACACTCAATATTCAGTAGCTACAAAGAAAAGGTGTTACCATGGTTTGAACAGCTGCTTCCATTAATTGTCAACCTCATTTGTCCACATAGACCATGGCCAGACAGACAATGGGGATTATGCATCTTTGATGATGTCATAGAACACTGTAGTCCAGCCTCATTTAAATATGCAGAATATTTCTTAAGACCAATGCTCCAATATGTATGTGACAACAGCCCAGAAGTCAGGCAAGCAGCTGCATATGGCCTGGGAGTCATGGCACAGTATGGTGGAGATAATTATCGCCCTTTTTGTACAGAAGCACTTCCCCTGCTGGTAAGAGTTATTCAGTCTGCGGATTCTAAGACCAAAGAAAATGTCAATGCTACAGAGAACTGCATCTCAGCAGTAGGGAAAATCATGAAGTTCAAGCCTGACTGTGTAAACGTTGAAGAGGTCCTTCCACACTGGTTGTCTTGGCTTCCACTACATGAAGATAAAGAAGAAGCTGTTCAGACTTTCAATTATCTGTGTGACCTGATTGAAAGTAATCATCCAATTGTTCTTGGCCCAAACAATACCAATCTGCCCAAAATATTCAGTATAATTGCAGAAGGAGAAATGCACGAGGCAATTAAACATGAAGATCCTTGTGCCAAACGTCTGGCCAATGTCGTTCGCCAAGTACAGACTTCTGGAGGACTGTGGACTGAGTGCATAGCACAGCTCAGTCCTGAGCAGCAGGCCGCCATTCAGGAGTTCCTGAACTCTGCGTGAAGGGCCTTAATGTCACCCACCAGAAAACTAACTCCAAATAAACGCTTACCCTTTCGTTTAGGTTTCTTTGTTTTGTTTTTGAGCAAAAGAGATCGGTAGTGTTGTGTGTAGGCCATTCTTCTGGAGAGCCACAAGCAGGAAGAGCAGCGCTGTGTTGCAGAATGGAGTTTCCATGGATTTCTACCAGACCACTGAAGGAGTTCCTGGAAGCCCTGCGGTAGCTAGCACTGAAGAGTATTTTTCTATTGGTATAACCTGCCCACCTGAAGGGGAAAGGGAAATCAAATTAATTTTTCTCGTTAGACATAAGGAAATTTAAGGAAAAACAGCTTTAAGAACAGTTACTCAGCGTAGATGTGTGTTCACACAAATTGCTCTGCATTCAGTGTTCACTGTGAATTGGAGTGTGAGTCTTTCTGTAGGGTAGAAAGAAGCCTACTACCCAGCAAACCAGTAGACCCAAAAGTTGAAAAAAACTGATGACAGACAACAAGCATGAAGATGGCATATTTGATGTCACTTTGGTTCTTTTTCCCAGAAGGCTTATACAGTGACTCAGTCGGGAAGCTTTCCAGCTTCCAGCCCTTGAATGTGAAGTGTCATTGGCATGTCTGGCAGTAGTCTCTCATTCACTCCTCAATAAACAACATTGAATACAAAAAAAAAAAAAAAAAAAAAAGAACACGCCATCTTACATAAACACATTAAAAAAAAATAATTAAAAGAAACAATGAGATTCCATATGGAGAAAGAAGACAATGAAAATGTGTTCACGATCTGAACTTTATAAATTATAGTTGGAATGTTTGTCCAGCTGTGTTATTTAATTGGTTTACTATCTGCCCAGAATTATGAGCAACACAAGGGGAATATTGCTAGACTATTCTTTTTATCCTGTGGGAAGTTTGTGGAAAGCTTGTTACAGAAGCAGTTTAGCTTCTACATGGAGGTAGTTTGTTTACCTTGAATTTAATGGACTGGAGGAAAGACTAGAAAGACTAGAAAGCTCCCAAACACAGAGGAACACTTCTGTACATTCAGTGTATATCACGAATGTGGCTACTGTATCCAGAAAAGATGCAACAAAATTTCATAAAATCAGACAAAAAAAAAAATAGGAATAAAATAGGAGTGTGCCTTCTGCTCCCACAATTGAACCCAATTCCTATTGATGGGTAAACTTAAGCCATGTAACCCATATTAAATATTCCCAAGCAAGAATTGCTTGGGAAGCAATTAGACTCTAATACCCCAAGACAAAACTTGCCTCCCTTGAACTCAACAATTTCCACAAACTTCACCTACCTTCAAGATATAAGAAAAGAAACCCACAACTCCCCATATAGGTTAGACTGGCATGTATACCAAGTCGCTGTTGCTCCTGGGGATAATATCACATTATCCTCTTCTCAATCCTGTGTCTCTGTAGCCAAGTAAGAAGTAAACAGTGAAATTCCAAATCAGAAAGACCATTCACAAACAGAGGTATTTCAAAAAGGACACTGGATTCTGAGCCTGACTCACTGGGATAAACTCCTACCTCTGTTACCAACTGGATAATCCTGGGCAGATAGTAAATTCTATCGAAACCTCAATCTCCTCTATTGTA
The DNA here is from genome assembly GCF_028858775.2 of Pan troglodytes. Taxonomy (NCBI): domain Eukaryota; kingdom Metazoa; phylum Chordata; class Mammalia; order Primates; family Hominidae; genus Pan; species Pan troglodytes. The sequence goes on along the minus strand of NC_072408.2, from coordinate 26,882,595 downwards.
AAGCATGAATAATAATAATACCCTACCTCAGAGTTTTTTGAGAGGATAAAATATATAATAGATGTCAAAATTCTTTGTAAACTCTAACTTTCTATAAGAGTTGTTACAATGATTGTTTGACAAGGTTTCCAAAAACTGCCTAATCTCCCTCAAAGAAATTGTGACTTCTTTGGAAGCATGTATTGCTTTCCCATTTCTTTTTTGCTCACCAATTTCTATTTTTTATTTTTGGTTTCTATTTTAAATAAATTCTGTTGTGCATATTTGAGGTTAATAATGTTATATTATGGAAAACATATAAATAGTAAAATGGTGCATTCATATTGTGGCAAATGGCAGGATCTCATTTTTCAAGGTTGAATAATATTCAACTTTAAATCTCCTTTTTAAGGTTGAATAATAACCTTAAATTCTCATTTTTTAAAATCAAATAATATTCTAAGGTTAAGGCTGTCATTCAGGAATCTGAACAGACAGGAAAGTCAATATCAGGACCTAGGAGACCATAAGGTATCTGAGGCAGAAGCTATTTCCATTAACAAAGTAACCAATTCCAGAGAGTAGGCAGCTCACATCCCACAGAAGAGACCATTGTGGAAATGAAATTAGCTAGAATTGGTAAAAGAAAAAAACCTCCACTGTGGATACCCAAGTCTAACTGGCCGTGTTTATCTCATAGAATAGAAGTACAGAGAAGAAAAGTGACTCTTCCCGACATAACACTGAGGGAGAGAGGTGAACTACATGAGACCTCTGGAGAGACAATACTTCTCTCATTATGGGGCCTTTAACAGAATTTTTCTTGTCAAGGTGCAATGCTCATGACCTGGCACACCAAACATTTGGGTTCTAGCCAAAAGGATTAAAAGTACAGAACACTAACAACTTGAAAAACACCGCATCAAACAAATATGTGGTAAATGAAGGATGTGGGGAAATGTAGAACAGACATTCCAATATGCGTCAAAAACAAGATATAAGAGAAGCAATGATGTAAACGTTTTATCAAAATGACATTAATGAGGTCACTAATGATGTCTGAATGTTGGCAACTCAATAAGTCTAGGGTGTGTAATCAGAATCGCGCAGAACACAATTCTGGCAAAGTTACAAATAGGAAGCACTTGTGTAAACATTGTGTGACAATGTCCCTTTGGGAAAGGCATGAATGGATTCCAAAAAGAAGTGTGTTTGTCCAGTCTAAAGAAGCAGTTGGCAGATTCCTGACCACTTACTTCTACAGACACTCCTTTTAATTTAAAATAAAATAAAAGGTGCCAGATTCTCTCTGGCAGCCATTGATGGAATACGCACCACTTAACTCAAATATAAATCAGAAAGCCCTTCTGTCTAAACTGAACTCTTTATCTTTCAAGACGGTCCCATCTCCTGTCTTAGAATTGTATCCACCGCAAGTCTTGGGAGGAATAGTTGTTAATAATGCTTCCTACCAATCTCATTAAAAGCTCAATTTTATATATTTTTCGTGTGTGCAAGGGAAGGGATGCAGAGAGCTTGGAATGAGAAAGTTTGATTAATGAAAATGACATGGCTGTGAAAACAAGACAATTGAAGACAAAAATGAAACAACCATTAGAATTTATTCAACCAATGTCTGTAAGAGACTCTGATAAACCAGACATCATAAAGACCAAGATCATGAAGGTTTTCTGTTAACAGACTGAAGAAGAGGCAACTTATATGGATTTGTAAACCAAAGCTTGGGAAAGTGATGATGGGAAGGTTTTTGAGTTGAAATGACAATTCATGAATATTTTCTCAGTGGTGTTTTGGTGGACTGGAGAGATGAAGGAATAGGAATTGGAGGTAAATTACTTATGCTGTAAATTTAAGTCAGTACATGTGGTATCTATTCCTTCCAAAATTTTAACTGATTTTCAAATTTGTAAATCTATGTACTTTTAAGTTGTTAATATAATCTATAGCATGGAGCCATAGGATCATATGTCAAAATTTAGTTCCAAATGTGCCTTTCAAGAAGTCTTTTCTCCTCAGATCATTCTGCAGCTGTTCCATCGGTGCCCATTTACACTATATTTTGTATAGTGTGACAGTTGTATTGTGGGGGTTAAACCCTTAGACTCAGTCCAGTTGTTCTAATAGGCTGACTCTAAAATTTATAAGATGTGTGATCCTAGATTTTCTTAATGAAAAATCCCTTAAATGCCCTTATCACAGTTCCTGGCACAGGAAAAGTAGACAATAAATGTGAGGCACTATTATTTCTAGCCTAATTGTTTTAAATTTTTTGGTTTCATATACATATATTTGGCCCCAAGAAATGTCTATTGAATAACTCTCCTCATAAATAAACTTCAATGCATGGACATATCATAATCAAACTCGAATACCTTCACTTACAAATTATCAAATGTCTAAAATTCAGAGCATCATTTTTATAGTGTTTCAGAAATCTGGAGCATCTTTTAAATATTGGGTAGGTTTAGTAAGATCAGATTTGAGGGTTACACTGACTATAGCAATGTGTGCCTAATTCCATGAACTTTAATATCTGACATGCAGAGATTCAAATCCAGTCCCTCATGTGCCTCTTACCCTCAAACATCCAAAATTTCCCTCCAAATAAGATACAAGAAATTGAGGGATATATATCCCTTCTGTATATATCATGGTTACATTTTAAGGCTAGAAGGCACAAGAATAGAAGACGATGAAGTATAAACATTATGATAAATTTTCAGTACTCTAGCCAGACTCCGTATCAGGCCATCTCTTCCCTAGAGGGACGGAAGAGGGGATTCAGCCACGTCTGTAGAGGTGTGTGTTTGAGAACCAAATGCAGGGAAACATCTCCCTCTCTGATGTTGAAGCTCGGGGCCCTAGTTCATCTGTGGTTCGTGATGGATCCTGAGATATTTGACAAAGTCAACATGAGATGCTCCTAAAGTTAGAAGGCTGTATGGCTGACTTCTTGAGGGATTTGGAGGCATTGTTTGGTGATTCTATAGCGGTGTAGCTGACAATCCTTGAAGCGTGAACATTAGCAACTGCAGAGACAACAGAATCAGCAATGATTCAGGGCTCCTTATCTTAAAGAAAGCCTCCTACCATTCGTACCTTTTTTATTTTTTGCTTTGCAAACTACTACTTGATACCTAAGCTTCCTGAAGGCTTAACAGAATCCTTGACTTAAATATAAATATATGTTGTTTTACAATCCTGCTTTGCAATATGTATATGACAGCACTATACAAAAAATAATTTCTTTGCCAATTGCCATGGTTCTAATAAAAATAAAGTCAAACTTGATACTGATATAACACTCAGGGTGTTCTTGTTTATGGACATGGTGATTTTGGGGGAAGAAAGGGGCTTTTTCTTCAACAATACATTTTGTAGTCACTAATATATTATTTCATTTAATCTAGTTGCTTCCCTAAGGCTTACCACAACATTCCTTAAAATCTGTAATAATTGTCAAAGTAATTTAGGTTTAACAGGAGTTATCGCTGGCAAAGCTTAGGGGGAAGCAATGAGTGTTAAGGTACAAATAACTTCCTAAAAATATCACCTGCAATAGCATTCAAATGGTATTCTTCATTATCTCTCCACCTACTTCTTAAAACATTAACTCAAAAGACTTTCTTGCCCATTTTCTTATATTTTTCTTTTAAGGGAGCAAAGCTGTGGCATGCTCTAAAGATATGTTATCATTGGCACACAGGCAATTAATTTTTATTAAACAAAAGTGGTGCTGGAATTTTAAAATTATAATTAATATATGCTGAAGCAGGGGGAATGAATAGCCTTCCCATTATGAATCACCCAAACTCTCTCTCTAGGTATTCTTTTCACATAAAGTTGAAATGAAAAGCCTTTAGGTCCTTACAGTTGCTGTTGTTGTTTTAATAAATAATTCAAAAAGCTGGTTCAAATGTGATTTTTCAGTAGTAGTGTGCTGGTTTATCAACCAGCTATTATTTGTAGTCTTTGCCCCTCTTTATAAATAATTCCACCATGGCAGATTTCAAGCCACACCATGATCCCGCCAACATGCTGTTGGGGAGAGATTCACCCAATCAGTTGTCACAAGAGGGTATGAACCCATCAGGGCTGAGCTAGAAGAGGAAGAACAACTCCAAGTTTCGCTGTTATACCACCACGTGGAGAAATGGGCAGGCATGTCAGAAATAATCTTTTTCTTCTGCCTTACAGACCTGACAAGCTTCGCTCACTGGGATATTTTCTAGGAGTTTACATTTATCTCAGGTCCTAGTCTAGGAGATACATCAAAAACAACTAAGAAAAAATGGTTGGGCAGGGGGAGGGGCATTCACTTGTCTAGATGATGCCTTAATAGCCCTAATTAGTATTATTGTTGACTAGAACAAAGCACTTAGCATAAATTAACCTAGGAAATTCTCAAGGATCCCTAAGGAGTAAAGTAGGCAGTAAGTGTGGATTCTATTTGATAGGAAGTTAAAGGTTTCTGAGAAGAAAAGAAATCAAGTTTGGCAATAGAACATTAAACAGCAATAAACATTTTTGGCTGCTTAGTAGAAGAGGCCCGCTCCTCTGGGAAAAAAACACTGCTCTTTATTCCCCCCCACGTACTCCAGTCTTTGTACTTTGAACAGTTGTTCCACTTAAAAGTAACCTACTTTTTACCCAGCAAGAGCTCAGGGACCTGGTTAGTATCAACACTTAGAAGCAGCAGCTTCTGTGAATTTGGATCTTCCTTTCACCTTCTCCTGTATTGTCACTCATCATAAAAACATATGGCTAGAATAAAGTGTAGCCTTATGAAATAGGCCACATTATTGAGAAATTAAAATTTGTTCTATCCTTCTTGCTGAAAACTCACTGTCCAAAAAAAAAAAAAAAAGAGAGAGAGAGATTTTTTTTTTTCTTCTGTCAGACTTCCTTTTGTGTTCTGAATTCCCCAGGAGAAGAGGAACCATTTTTGGCTTCAGACCCGTTGGAGCAAATTAAGCAATAGAGTCCCAAAGGGCCTGGAGGGTTTTGCCCCACTAGACCCTGAAGTGAGCTAGATATCCAGAGACTGGAAGCTGGGGATGGTGGACTCTGGAGCAGTGGTGGTAGGTTGGGAGTAGAAGACACGCTGATGCTTCACAGCACCTAAGAAGTAGCAGAGCTTCTGTGTGAATGTCTAGAACCCTGCACAGCGTGAAGGTTCTGTGTCAATGCCCCACGAAGGCGGTGAATGGTAAAGGGGAAACGCCTCCAAAAGGACCACACAAGCTTAAACAACAAACATCTCAGCGACTATCAACAAAGGCAGAGAATGGAGGCCCTGGTCCAATTTTTCTGGTTCATTTAAGCCCCTTGGGTCTTTTCCTATTCTGAGTGAAGTAGGGAAGTTCTCCTTAAAAAAAAAAAAAAAAGAAAAGAAAAAGAAAAAAAAACTTGAGTTTGGATGTCCTGCTAGCCTGCTAGCCAGGAAAATGGAATAACCCATATTTAATTTGATTCATAACAATAAAGAAATGAGATGCTTTTTGTATACTGATATTCTTGAACGCCAACTGGATACCCTATCCTACTAATCCCGTACTGCTTATGAATATTCCCTGGTTCCACAAATATCTCCACTGCAAATGAACTAACTACTCAGTTAACTAGTTCAGAGTTCGGACATTTTATACCTGCAACATGTAGATTACCCTAGTCTTGGTATGCCCCTTTTTTATTAAATTAAACTTTATTTAAAATGTGTGTATCCCTCTATAAATTTGTAATTACCATGAAAAAAGATTCCTACCATATGTTTTTTGCCTGATTTGGATATTTAGATATATCTGAGGGGCATTTCTGAATTCTTAGCTGCTGTGTGCAGTTTTATGAAAAAAAGCAAAAGCAGAAGAAACATGACAAATTTGTCGATCTCCACCAATAAGTCAAGTGGCCAAAGCTCCCTTGCCTTCCATTCCGTCAGAGAATAACACAGCAAAATGCAATTATAAAGCATAAGGTTCTTGTGCAGCTTTGCTCTGAAGACAGTGAGTCCCGTTTTCTGCTTTTAACTAAAAGCAGTATTTCTACCTTCAAATTGGACAAGTCATTTCACCTCTGTGGGCCTTGGTTTCCTCACCTAAAAGTTTGCATGTTCAACTAAATGATCTCCAAGGCTCTTTATAGCACTAAAATCCTATGATTTCAAGCTATTATATGAAATCCCAGAAACAAAGGATAAGAGGAGCATTGTTCTCATTCTATTGTTCATCCAGCTGGATTTATCAGATTAAGATTCTGAGTTTATAAATAAGAAAGAAAAGACACTTATACAATATAGAACGCATTTGCAGGAAGAGCATTTTTCATCCATATGGATCTTAACTATTTCACGTGCTAACAAATAATTGAACAGACTATCTATAGAAATGGTTTTGTCCATTCATCCACTTTTCTCTATAAACATAAAAATAACTTTATTGCTTTTTTATAAAACTGTGTTTAAATAAAAATGGGAAAATGCAATTTTCAACAGTTTCTGAGATCTAGTTATGAGAGAAGTTGCCACAACCTCAAACATCTCTTCAAATGAGGACAAAGGTAAGAGTGCCATCTGCTGGCCTAAATTGTCTAACTGTGTTTTTACAACTTTATACAGTAAAATACTTGTGAAACTTACCTACATTCTGCTTTGATGAAAACCCTGAGCTTTTCAATAACTTGACGTGTGGAGCTTAAATACAATAATTATTTTTCCAAGTGTCCAAAATACACAAAGCATATGAGTATAGCAAAATATTACTCCACAAACTAAATAAGTACTTAATTTAAATATATCCTACAATATTTACCACATCGAAAAGCTACAAATCTATTGGGTCCAAAGGTAAGTAGATAGTGTCTTTCTTTAAAAGCTTCTGAGAAAACTAGAATATTTGGAGTGTTTGTACAGCAGGAAATGGTGTCAATCATCAAAAGATCCCTCAGTTTAATAGCAGCAACCTGAATGGTAACTCTATAGACAGGATTTAATTAAGGAAGAAAGAACACACAGTTAACTTGGAAAATCATATATCATATTTAAGCATAACTTCACGCCTCCACACTGGCATCAACAGGCAGATGAAGGCCACAATGAAACACTAACTGACTCTCCTCTGTGGGATGTTGTGGTATTAACTTCTGGGCTACCAGGAGCACTATTATTCTTTTTTTTTTTTTTTTTTTTGAGACGGAGTCTCGCCCTGTCACCCAGGCTGGAGGGCAGTGGCGGGATCACCGCTCACTGCAAGCTCTGCCTCCTGGGTTCACGCCATTCTCCTGCCTCAGCCTCCCAAGTAGCTGGGACTACAGGCGCCCGCCACCACGCCCGGCTAATTTTTTGTATTTTTAGTAGAGACGGGGTTTCACCGTGTTAGCCAGGATGGTCTCGATCTCCTGACCTCATGATCCGCCCGCCTCGGCCTCCCAAAGTGCTGGGATTACAGGCCTAAGCCACCGCGCCGGTCTTTTTAACCCTTTCTTACCCCCAAAATCCCCTTCAGAGAAGATTCTCTTCCAACAGGATCCCCTATAGCAATGGAGATGCTCAGGGAATGTTTCACATAAAACAAATAAAATTCAATCAGATTACTTATTCAAGTAAGTCTGAGGTAATCTCAGGAAAATTTACTGCATTGCCTGAAATGTTGGATAACTGTATAGGGCAATGCTGAAAAGACATCTAAGGAGGAGTGTGAAACAACTGGAATATTTTTCATTCAAAAAAACTACTTGAAACTTTCTATGTATAAAGCATTTAACTAGAAAAAAAATTATTCTAAACAGATAAAGTTCAATATTACCAAGAACCCAAGAGACAGACAAGCATAGCTCTTAAGGATCCTTGGCATTCCTATTAATTTTCTGTCTTATTTATAAAAATAGTCTCCTAACAATTCATTTATTCTTGGTTTTAAAGGTGTTTCATTTTCTCACAATGATATGCTGTGAAGTTGTATGGAAAAGACAATTATTAAAATATTAAAGTGTGGTGGCTCACGCCTCTAATCCCAGCACTTTGGGAGGCCGAGGTGGGTGGATCATGAGGTCGGGAGTTCAAGATCAGCCTGGCCAAGATGGTGAAACCTGTCTCTACTAAAAATACAAAAAAAAATTAGCCAGGTGTGGTGGTGGGCACCTGTAATCCCAGCTACTCGGGAGACTGAGGCAGAGAATTGCTTAAACCCGGGAGGCAGAGGATACAGTGAGCCGAGATCGCACCACTGCACTCCAGCCTGGGCAAAAGAGCGAAACCCAGTCTCAAAAACAAATAATAATAACAATATTAAAGCAAGTAACTAGTATACTGTGAACTTAGGCATAGGCGAAGACAAGATCTATATGGAAAACAACATATGCTTTACTATTCTTTTTTTCAAAGTTGGTATCAATTCTGTTATTTCCTCTACGTATGAATGTGAATGACTAATGAGTAAGCCACCCTATACATCACTCGTGGCCTGTATATTGAATTAAAGCTGTTTCATGATAAAAGGGCCGTTTCAGTTAGTATTGGTGCTGTATCTTTGTACCTTTTCCATTTATGTGTCCCAGGAAGTGTGAATGCAGTTGCCTGAAACTCACATGCTGCTTCTGATCTCTGAGAGTATCTTGAGGTCATTTTGTGTGACTCCACCAATATTGCAAAAGTCCTAATAACAGGGCTCCAAAATCACATCCACAAGAATGCAGGAAACCAGTGAGTTTACAAGTCAATGACAATAGACAACTTGGAGGAAATCAGTTCATATAAAACATGTCACTCTTCATATTGTTCCAGATTAAAACAATGTGAAAGAGAACAGGATGACTCACCTGTAAATGGTAAAAATAAAAATATATATGGCCAATAAATTAGTAGTCAAAGAAAAATTTAAACAACACTGAAGTACTATATATAATTCACCAGTCTAACATTGCTGATAATTTAATTATTGAGAGCATGAGGGAACAGACTACTCACATAAGCAGCTGGTAGGTAAATAGAGTGATCCAACATTAGATAGAGATGTAGAAATAGAACTAGACATACATATAGATATACATTCTTAAAGATATACAAATATTCATACCATTTCACTCAGCAATCACATTTCTAGGATGAACACAGAATTATTCATAAGGTTGTTTATCTTAGTTACAGACAAAAAACATAAACATCTACTTACACTGAATTGATAAAATGAAAATAAATTTTTGTCTCTCAATATAATGGAATTTCATGAAGCCAAGAAAAGTTATGTTTTATTAACAAAAGAATAGTTTATGGGTTGAGAAAATGCCTTTGATATACTGTTCAGTGAAAAGAAAAGGTAGGTGATAAGTTCAATCAAATCAATATTTGTGAATATGCATATTTAGCAAGTATACGGTAACTAACATAGAAAAAGACACTGAAGAAAATATAATAATAATAGTTTTCTTTGGAATAGAAATTATTGATTTTTTCATCATATGCTTTTCTATATTTTCTAAATTTTCTGTTGTGAATACACATTCTTTTTACCAGAAAAATAGTTTTACTTAAACACAATGCAAGATGAGACATTTGAGAATAAAGTAGAACTTATGTTTTGAGAAGACCAAAGGCTACAGTACTTTGAGGCACCTCAGTTAAACAGGGATTAGTACTTGGGCAATTCATCTGGCTCTTAATTTCCTGGACATGGAGCCAAAAATGGAGTAACAATTTCCATTTTCTATCTACAGAAAACATATTGAGTTACATACATATTTTTTTCCAAGAACTATAGTCAAACAAGAATTCACTATTTGCATCCTTATATAAAAAAGACTTCATGAAATATATTGAGCTATCACTTCAACAGTGGTCTTAAAAATTGGTCAGTTTCAGCTGGGCATGGTGGCTCACACCTGTAATCCTAGCATTGTGGGAGGCCGAGGTGGGAGGATTGCTTGGCCCCAAGGAGTTGGAGACCAGCCTAGGCAACATGGCAAAATCCCGTTTCTACAGAAACATACAAAATTAGCCGGGTGGCATGCACCTGTGGTCCCAGCTATTTGGTGGGAGGATGGGTTGAGCCCAGGAGGTTGAGATTGATCACACCACTGCACTCCAGCCTGGGCAACAGAGCAAGACACTGTCTTAAAAAAAAAAAAAAAAAAGTCAATTTCTTTTGGCATCTTTTAGGCATCAACCCTATAATAAATCATGTTCCCCCACATGAAATTAAGTATAAATACAATTTTGTGTGAGATCACTGTAATATATGGCAATAGATGGGTCCTTGTAACATGTATTCGGGTAACAAGTATTTTTAATAAAATCATAATTATCTAATACTGCTCTATTCTGAAAGAATCATTTTGGTTGTAACAAAGGCTTAGTTAGAAGCAGAATGTTCCCTTTTACTCAAAGGGAATGTTTTAATATCTGAATATCTTAGATTAAAACAAGCACTTCCATTATTTCCCAAAGGAATTACAACGGGTTATCCACGTGTATTTTTGTGTGCTACACATTGGCATTTATAACATGCTTTGATTCACATCAAAACCCATTTGCTTTAAATTTGAAAAAGACCTTATATAAAGCGTCCATCTGCATTCTTATAAATAGCATAAAAATTCCCTAGAAGGATTAAGTTGATCATGTCAACTTTTCCTACCCATACATACAACAACCATTTCATCCATCACACAAAGTCAAAACAAAACCAGGGAATGGGTCTTTCTCTTAACCAGTCTAGATATGCCAAACTTTCCTTTGCCTAAATGCTAGTATACAATGTAGTGAACACTCACTTGGCCTTGCTTCCAATCCATGGACAAGTCATTCTCTCATCTATATTCTCCCACTATGATACCCTTTTAGTATGTTTAGGAAGAACCTTGCTGATACCTATGATACCTGTCTCAGAAAAGTTATGAGCATACCCCAGACATCCCTGTTCACACTGAGGTTAATTTTTTTCAGATAAGGTCTCACTCTGTTGCCCAGGCTGGAGTGTAGTAGCATGATCACCCCTCAGGCTGAGAAAATCCTCCCACCTCAGCCTCCCAAGTAGCTGAGACCAAAGTCATGTGCCACCATGCCCAGCTAACTTTTGAAATTTTTTTTTTGTAGAAATGAGGTCTCGGAGGGGAGAAGCCAACATGGCCAAATAGGAACAGCTCCGGTCTACAGCTCCCAGTGTGAGCGACGCAGAAGACGGGTGATTTCTGCATTTCCATCTGAGGTACCGGGTTCATCTCACTAGGGAGTGCCAGACAGTGGGAGCAGGTCAGTGGGTGCAGCTCACCATGCACGAGCCAAAGCAGGGCGAGGCATTGCCTCACTCAGGAAGTGCAAGGGGTCAGGGAGTTCCCTTTCCTAGTCAAAGAAAGGGGTGACAGACGGCACCTGGAAAATCGGGTCACTCCCACCCTAATACTGCGCTTTTCCAATGGGCTTAAAAAACGGCACACCAGGAGATTACATCCCGCACCTGGCTCGGAGGGTCCTACGCCAACGGAGTCTCACTGATTGCTAGCACAGCAGTCTGAGATCAAACCGCAAGGCCGCAGCGAGGCTGGGGGAGGGGCGCCCGCCATTGCCCAGGCTTGCTTAGGTAAACAAAGCAGCCAGGAAGCTCGAACTGGGTGTAGCCCACCACAGCTCAAGGAGGCCTGCCTGCCTCTGTAGGCTCCATCTCTGGGGGCAGGGCACAGACAAACAAAAATACAGCAGTAACCTCCGCAGACTTAAATGTCCCCGTCTGACAGCTTTGAAGAGAGCAGTGGTTCTCCCAGCATGCAGTTGGAGATCTGAGAACGGGCAGACTGCCTCCTCAAGTGGGTCCCTGACCCCTGACCCCTGACCCCTGAGCAGCCTAACTGGGAGGCACCCCCGAGTAGGGGCAGACTGACACTTCACACGGCCGGGTACTCCTCTGAGACAAAACTTCCAGAGGAATCATCAGACAGCAACATTCGCGGTTCACGAAAAACCGCTGTTCTGCAAACACCGCTGCTGATACCCAGGCAAACAGGGTCTGGAGTGGACCACTAGCAAACTCCAACAGACCTGCAGCTGAGGGTCCTGTCTGTTAGAAGGAAAACTAACAAACAGAAAGGACATCCACACCAAAAACCCATCTGTACATGACCATCATCAAAGACCAAAAGTAGATAAAACTGCAAAGATGGGGAAAAAACAGAGCAGAAAAACTGGAAACTCTGAAAAGCAGAGCACCTCTCCTCCTCCAAAGGAATGCAGTTCCTCAACAACAATGGAACAAAGCTCGATGGAGAATGACTTTGACGAGTTGAGAGAAGAAGGCTTCAGACGATCAAACTACGAGCTACAGGAGGAAATTCAAAACAAAGGCAAAGAAGTTAAAAACTTTGAAAAAAATTTAGACGAATGTATAACTAGAATAACCAATACAGAGAAGTGCTTAAAGGAGCTGATGGAGCTGAAAGCCAAGGCTCAAGAACTACGTGAAGAATGCAGAAGCCGATGCGATCAACTGGAAGAAAGGGTATCAGCGATGGAAGATGAAATGAATGAAATGAAGCGAGAAGGGAAGTTTAGAGAAAAAAGAATAAAGAGAAATGAACAAAGCCTCCAAGAAATATGGGACTATGTGAAAAGACCAAATCTACGTCTGATTGGTGTACATGAAAGTGACGGGGAGAATGGAACCAAGTTGGAAAACACTCTGCAGGATATTATCCAGGAGAACTTCCCCAATCTAGCAAGGCAGGCCAACATTGAGATTCAGGAAATACAGAGAACGCCACAAAGATACTCCTCGAGAAGAGCAACTCCAAGACACATAATTGTCAGATTCACCAAAGTTGAAATGAAGGAAAAAATTTTAAGGGCAGCCAGAGAGAAAGGTCAGGTTATCCACAAAGGGAAGCCCATCAGACTAACAGCGGATCTCTCAGCAGAAACTCTACAAGCCAGAAGAGAGTGGTGGCCAATATTCAACATTCTTAAAGAAAAGAATTTTCAACCCAGAATTTCATATCCAGCCAAACTAAGCTTCATAAGTGAAGGAGAAATAAAATACTTCACAGACAAGCAAATGCTGAGAGATTTTGTCACCACTAGGCCTGCCCTAAAAGAGCTCCTGAAGGAAGCACTAAACATGGAAAGGAATAACCGCTACCAGCCACTGCAAAATAATGCCAAAATGTAAAGACAGTCAAGACTAGGAAGAAACTGCATCAACTAATGAGCAAAATAACCAGCTAACATCATAATGACAGGATCAAATTCACACATAACAATATTAACTTTAAATGTAAATGGACTAAATGCTCCAATTAAAAGACACAGACTGGCAAATTGGATAAAGAGTCAAGACCCATCAGTGTGCTGTATTCAGGAAACCCATCTCATGTGCAGACACACACATAGGCTCAAAATAAAGGGATGGAGGAAGATCTACCAAGCAAATGGAAAACAAAAAAAGGCAGGGGTTGCAATCCTAGTCTCGGATAAAACAGACTTTAAACCAACAAAGATCAAAAGAGACAAAGAAGGCCATTACATAATAGTAAAGGGATCAATTCAACAAGAAGAACTAACTATCCTAAATATATATGCACCCAATACGGGAGCACCCAGATTCATAAAGCAAGTCCTGAGTGACCTGCAAAGAGACTTAGACTCCCACACATTAATAATGGGAGACTTTAACACCCCACTGTCAACATTAGACAGATCAATGAGACAGAAAGTTAACAAGAATACCCAGGAATTGAACTCAGCTCTGCACCAAGCAGACCTAATAGACATCTACAGAACTCTCCACCCCAAATCAACAGAATATACATTTTTTCAGCACCACACCACACCTATTCCAAAACTGACCACATAGTTGGAAGCACTCCTCAGCAAATGTAAAAGAACAGAAATTATAACAAACTATCTCTCAGACCACAGTGCAATCAAACTAGAACTCAGGATTAAGAAACTCACTCAAAACCGCTCAACTACATGCAAACTGAACAACCTGCTCCTGAATGACTACTGGGTACATAATGAAATGAAGGCAGAAATAAAGATGTTCTTTGAAACCAACGAGAACAAAGACACAACATACCAGAATCTCTGGGACACATTCAAAGCAGTGTGTAGAGGGAAATTTATAGCACTAAATGCCCACAAGAGAAAGCAGGAAAGATCCAAAATTGACACCCTAACATCACAATTAAAAGAACTAGAAAAGCAAGAGCAAACACATTCAAAAGCTAGCAGAAGGCAAGAAATAACTAAAATCAGAGCAGAACTGAAGGAAATAGAGACACAAAAAACCCTTCAAAAAATTAATGAATCCAGGAGCTGGTTTTTTGAAAAGATCAACAAAATTGATAGACCACTAGCAAGACTAATAAAGAAAAAAGAAAGAAGAATCAAACAGACACAATAAAAAATGATAAAGGGGATATCACCACCAATCCCACAGAAATACAAACTACCATCAGAGATTACTACAAACACCTCTACGCAAATAAACTAGAAAATCTAGAAGAAATGGATACACTCCTCGACACATACACTCTCCCAAGACTAAACCAGGAAGAAGTTGAATCTCTGAATAGACCAATAACAGGAGCTGAAATTGTGGCAATAATCAATAGCTTACCAACCAAAAAGAGTCCAGGACCAGATGAATTCACAGCCGAATTCTACCAGAGGTACAAGGAGGAACTGGTACCATTCCTTCTGAAACTATTCCAATCAATAGAAAAAGAGGGAATCCTCCTTAACTCATTTTATGAGGCCAGCATCATCCTGATACCAAAGCCGGGCAGAGACACAACCAAAAAAGAGAACTTTAGACCAATATCCTCTATGAACATTGATGCAAAAATCCTCAATAAAATACTGGCAAACCGAATCCAGCAGCACATCAAAAAGCTTATCCAACATGATCAATTGGGCTTCATCCCTGGGATGCAAGGCTGGTTCAATATATGCACATCAATAAATGTAATCCAGCCTATAAACAGAACCAAAGGCAAAAACCACATGATTATCTCAATAGATGCAGAAAAGGCCTTTGACAAAATTCAACAACACTTCATGCTAAAAACTCTCAATAAATTAGGTATTGATGGGATGTATCTCAAAATAATAAGAGCTCTCTATGACAAACCCACAGCCAATATCATACTGAATGGGCAAAAACTGGAAGCATTCCCTTTGAAAACGGGCACAAGACAGGGATGCCCTCTCTCACCACTCCTATTCAACACAGTGTTGGAAGTTCTGGCCAGGGCAATTAGGCAGGAGAAGGAAATAAAGGGTATTCAATTAGGAAAAGAGGAAGTCAAATTGTCCCTGTTTGCAGACGACATGATTGTATATCTAGAAAACCCCATTGTCTCAGCCCAAAATCTCCTTAAGCTGATAAGCAACTTCAGCAAAGTCTCAGGATACAAAATCAATGTACAAAAATCACAAGCATTCTTACACACCAATAACAGACAAACAGAGAGCCAAATCATGAGTGAACTCCCATTCACAATGGCTTCAAAGAGAATAAAATACCTAGGAATCCAACTCACAAGGGACGTGAAGGACCTCTTCAAGGAGAACTACAAACCACTGCTCAAGGAAATAAAAGAGGATACAAACAAATGGAAGAACATTCCATGCTCATGGGTAGGAAGAATCAATATCATGAAAATGGCCATACTGCCCAAGGTAATTTATAGATTCAATGCCATCCCCATCAAGCTATCAATGACTTTCTTCATAGAATTGGAAAAAACTACTTTAAAGTTCATATGGAACCAAAAAAGAGGCTGCATCGCCAAGTCAATCCTAAGCCAAAAGAACAAAGCTGGAGGCATCACACTACCTGACTTCAAACTATACTACAAGGCTACAGTAACCAAAACAGCATGGTACTGGTACCAAAACAGATATATAGACCAATGGAACAGAACAGAACCCTCAGAAATAACGCCGCATATCTAAAACTATCTGATCTTTGACGAACCTGAGAAAAACAAGCAATGGGGAAAGGATTCCCTATTTAATAAATGGTGCTGGGAAAACTGGCTAGCCATATGTAGAAAGCTGAAACTGGATCCCTTCCTTACACCTTATACAAAAATCAATTCAAGATGGATTAAAGACTTAAACGTTAGACCTAAAACCATAAAAACCCTAGAAGAAAACCTAGGCATTACCATTCAGGACATAGGCATGGGCAAGGACTTCATGTCCAGAACACCAAAAGCAATGGCGACAAAAGCCAAAATTGACAAATGGGATCTAATTAAACTAAAGAGCTTCTGCACAGCAAAAGAAACTACCATCAGAGTGAACAGGCAACCTACAAAATGGAAGAAAATTTTCGCAACCTACTCATCTGACAAAGGGTTAATATCCAGAATCCACAATGAACTCAAACAAATTTACAAGAAAAAAACAAACAACCCCATCAAAAACTGGGCAAAGGACATGAACAGACACTTCTCAAAAGAAGACATTTATGCAGCCAAAAAACATGAAAAAATGCTCACCATCACTGGCCATCAGAGACATGCAAATCAAAACCACAATGAGATACCATCTCACACCAGTTAGAATGGCAATCATTAAAAAGTCAGGAAACAACAGGTGCTGGAGAGGATGTGGACAAATAGGAACACTTTTACACTGTTGGTGGGACTGTAAACTAGTTCAACCATTGTGGAAGTCAGTGTGGCGATTCCTCAGGGATCTAGAACTAGAAATACCATTTGACCCAGCCATCCCATTACTGGGTATATACCCAAAGGACTATAAATCATGCTGCTATAAAGACACATGCACATGTATGTTTATTGCGACAGTATTCACAATAGCAAAGACTTGGAACCAACCCAAATGTCCAACAATGATAGACTGGATTAAGAAAATGTGGCACATATACACCATGGAATACTATGCAGCCATAAAAAAGGATGAGTTCATGTCCTTTGTAGGGACATGGATGAAATTGGAAATCATCATTCTCAGTAAACTATCGCAAGAACAAAAAACCAAACACCACATATTCTCACTCATAGGTGGGAATTGAACAATGAGAACACATGGAGACAGGAAGGGGAACATCACACTCTGGGGACTGTTGTGGGGTGGGGGGAAGGGGGGAGGGATAGCATTGGGAGATATACGTAATGCTAGATGACGAGTTAGTGGGTGCAGTGCACCAGCATGGCACATATATACATATGTAACTAACCTGCACATTGTGCACATGTACCCTAAAACTTAAAGTATAATAATAATAACAAAAAAGAGGAAAAAAAAAAAAAAGAAACGAGGTCTCACTATGTTGCCCAGGCTGGTCTTGAACTCCTGGGCTCAAGCAATCTGCCCACCCAGGCCTCCCAAAGTGCTGGGATTACAGGCATGAGCCACCACACCTGACGGATACTCTTATTTTATTCAGCAAATGTTTCAATCTCTTGCCATGTGCCAGCACTAAACCCTATATAAAACAGACTAGAAATATGAGGCAATATGTAGAATAAAGTGTTATAATTGCTACAATAGCATTAAGTACATGGTTCAACTAAAAGCAAAGGAGAAAACTGTCAAATTTATGACATACAGGTAGCAAGTTTACTATTGTAAAATATGTATTCATATTTATCCTTCAATGACTTTGAAAGTGTTTTTCATTTTAATATATTATGATTGAAGGATCAAGCGAATAGTCCAACCATTTTTCCAGTCTTGATTCTCCTTTTACTCTCAGTATGTCCTGATGTAACATAAAATACAGAACAGACATTCTTATTATGGTGTTTTATTATGTTTAACTTACATGAAATAGCATTAATTAAATTACTGGCATACAAAGCTATCATCATACCCTCCCTTTATGCCACATAACTATCACTTTGGGGGGTCTTGGGAATATTTGTCATGTTTGTGCAATCCAGCATCTTTTAAACACTCTTCTTATGTTGCAACATTTTTGCACATTCTCATTCCTGTCCCTTCATTGAAGAAACCAGAACCCCAGTCTTATTTGCAGCTGTATGAAAGTATGTAATGCACCCACACCCAGGACTTCAGTCTGGAAGTTAGTGACATTACAAAGCACATCTACTCTCTTTCACAGCAACAGAAGTATCTTGGTTTTCAAGATCAGCAGCCCCAGAATTTTGCACTCCAGGCCTCAGTACTATCAGTGGAATGTGCAGTGTCTAGCACAAAATGCAATGTCTGTGCTAGGTGGCAGCAGCATTGGTGTCTTTGCTGGAGTAGCCACCAAGGTCTGGTTTGGGCACCATTTCTGGCTTTGCAGTGGCTGAGCCAGATACCCTAAATCTATTGGCAATTCTTTAATGCCAAAGATGTGTATATTTTTAAATTTGATTTATTTTCTTTTTTATAATATTTTTTAAACTTTCTTTTTAGGTTCAGGGGTGCATGTTCAGGATTGTTATGTAAGTAAATTCATGTTACAAGGGTTTTGTTGTACAGATTATTTCATCACCCAGGTAATAAGCCTAGTACCCAAGAGTTATTTTTTCTGCTCCTCTCCCTCCTCTCACCCTCCCCAGTCAAGTAGGCCCCAGTATCTGCTGTTCTCTTCTCTGTGTTCATGTGTTCTCATCATTTAGCTCCCACTTATAAATGAGAACATATGATATTTGGTTTTCTGTTCCTGAATTAGTTTGCTAAGGATAATAGCGTCCAGCTCCATCCAGCTTCCCACAAAAGACATGAATTTGTTCTGTTTTATGGCTGCATAGTATTCCATGGTGTATATGTACCAGATTTTCTGTATCCAATCTGTCACCAATGGGCATTTAAGTTGATTCCATGTCTTTGCTATTGTGAACAGTGCTAAAATGAACATTCACATGCATGTATCTTTGTGATAGAAGGATTTATATTCCTTTGAGTATATACCCAGTAATGGTGATGGCAGTGGTGGGCTGTCTGGAGTGGCAGCTGCCATCACAACAGCTGCAGCAGGGAAGCATGGTCAGGGCTGCGTGCTCCACGTAGCCATCGGGAGCCAGAGAAAAGAGGGAGCCTGGCCCCTTCTGAGTTGGGGCGGGTGCTCCCCAGGTACACTGCAGCCACCCAAGCTGCAGCTGTGGACCCTGACATCCCTGTGCTCTCAGGGCCCAGGAGCAGGTGGGAGGCCTACCCTTCTGGACTCAGCTGCAATCACCCAAGTCATGGCTGCAGATCCAGGCCTCCCACTCCGCAGAGCAGGCAGAAGCCCTGCCCTCCCAGGTGCATCTGCAGCTACCTAAGCTGTGGCTGTAGACCTGGGCCTCCCTGTGCTCTTGGCGGGGACAGAAGCAGGCAGGAGCCTCACACTTCCAAGTGCAGCTGCAGCTACCCAAGTTGTGGCTGCAAACCCAGGCCTCCCACACCATGAGGCAGACAGGAGCCCTGCACCACCCCCCCCCAGGCATGGCTGCAGCCACCCAAACAGCAGCTGTGAACCCAGGCCTCCCTGTGCTTTTGGGGCCCAGGAAGACCCACCCTGCCCTCACAGGCTCAGAAGTGCCTTCTCCCACTACCTGGCTTCTCCCTGCTGTTGGCACCCACTCTGATCTTGGAGCGAAGTCAGGGCTGAGCCCAGGCACTGTCACAGCCCAGCAAGATGTGCACATGCTCAGGGCAGTTCTGACTCACCAGCTCCCTGCTGTCTTGTCCCTCTCCAGACTTTGGGCACTGACAAGCATAGGAGGGAAGCCGAGGTGGGGGCTGAGGGCAGCTCAGCACTGGCCTGTAGGCGTCCCTTGGCTCGAAGATCCTGAAAAGCAGTGGGAGGCAGACAGGCTCCTGGGCAGAAGGAGGTGGGTTCCCAGTGAGGCTCCACCTTCAGGCCATGGGTGGGCCTGAAGACCCAGTCTTGCAGACCAGAGTAGAAACTTGTGGTGCCTTTTCCAGGTCTGCCCATGCCCACCCATGGACCAATCAGTACTCACTTCTTCCCCTTTGAGGCCCATAAAAGCCCTGGGCTCAGCCAGAGGTGAGCAGATGTTGGGACAACCAGCTGCAGAGAGGAGCTACCCACTCCAGGGCCTCCTCTCTGCTGAGAGCTGCAGATATCAGGACAACCTGCCTGCAGAAAGGAGCAACCCACTCCAGGGCCTCCTCTCTGTTGAGAGCTTCAGAGACAATGGGACAACCTGCCTGCTGAGATGAGCTTCCCACTACAAGGTCTACCCTCTGCTAGGAGCTAAACACTCACTGGGCCACCCTGGCTGTGGAAAGGAGCTACTCACTGCTGCTCTCCTCTGAGCTGTTCTATTGCTCAACAAAGCTCCTCTTCATCTTGTTCACCCTCCACTTATCTGTGTACCTCATTCTTCCTGGTCACAGGACAAGAACTCAGGACCTCTGAAATAGCAGAAATAAAAGAGCTGTAACACAAACAAAGCTGAAATATGCCCCTTGCTTACCATGTCATGGGTGAAGAGAAGGACAGAAGAGCTGCGGCCCTTCAGGGAGCCTAGACCTGGGAGCTCCCTGAGCCAGGGCTGTGACTCCCTCTTTGGGGCCCTGTGGTTCCTGGCATCTCCAAGCTTCTGGGTGCCACCATGTTTCCAGTGCCAGCGGTGGAAGTTGCTTGCAGTGCCCCTGGTCCAGTCACAGCCTCGCAGAGAGCTGGAGCTGCCCATGCCAGCACCTGGAGTTGCCCACCCCACTGCAGTAGCTGCTGTCTGACTGCACAGTGCCCAAAACCCATGCTCACTCACAAACCCCTCACTGCTCCATGCCTGGCTTACCCTTGGCAGGGATGGGATCCAGGCCAGCAGCATGAGCCAAGCACAGCTTGCCAGGCTGAGTGGGCAGAACAAGCCCAGTGGGCTCAAGCAAAACTCAGGCAAAGGCACAACCAGCCACAGAGGTTTCTGGCCAGAAAAGCAGCACCCTAAAGATCCCATGACAATGGGATTGCTGGGTCAAATGATAGTTCCATTTTTAGCTCTTTGAGGAATCACCATACTGCTTTCCACAATGGCTGAACTAATTTACACTCCCACCAACAGTGTATAAGTGTTCCTTTTTCTCCACATCCATATTTTTTTATTTTTTATTAATAGCCATTCTGACTGGCATGAAATCTCATGGTGGTTTTGATTTGCATTTCTCTAATGATCAGTGATGTGGAGCTTTTTCTCATATGGTCATTGGCCACATGTATGTCTTCTTTTGAAAAGTGTCTGTTCATGTCCTTTGCCCACTTTTTAATGGGGTTGTTTTTCTCTTGTAAATTTAAGTTTCTTACAGATGCTGGATATTAGACCTTTGTTCAAAGCATAGTTTGCAAATATTTTCTCCCATTCTGTAGGTTGTCTGTTCACTCTGTTGATAGTTTCTTTCATTTTAATTTAATTATAAAAAATTATTTAACAATATACACAGGGAAAGTGCAAACACAGTCCCCCCACTACCACAAATTACGCAGTCAAGTTTCTTGCATTTGGGAAAATCACAGGGGCCAGTATACCCAGAGTGCAATAGGTGAGACTTACTCTGGGAAAACCACCTTTGTGATCACAGTATCTCCCGTGCTAGGTAAGTAAGGTAGTTTCCTTTGCTGTAACAGAAGCTCTTAAGTTGGATTAGATCCCATTTTTCAATTTTCGCTTTTCTTACAATTGCTTTTGGCATTTTTGTTATGAAATCTTTGCCCGTTCCTATGTCCAGGATGGTATTGCCTAGGTTGTCTCCCAGGGTTTTTACAGTTTTAGGTTTTACATTTAAGTCTTTAACCCTCTTGAGTTGATTTTGTATACAGTGTAAGAAAGGGGTCCAGCTTCAATCTTCTGCATATGGCTAGCCAGTTTTCCCAGCACCATTTTTTGACTGGGAAGTCTTTTCCCCAATGCTTGTTTTTGTCAGCTTTGTTGAAAATCAAATGGTCGTAGGTGTGTGGCCTTATTTCTGGGCTCTCTATTCTGTTCCACTGGTCTATGTGCCTGTTTTTGTACCAGTAGCATGCTATTTCGGTTGCTGCATAGCTGAGCTAAGGTGGATTTATTGTTGGAAGCACTGACACACTTCCAATGGCTACAGACTATGGAAGGTGACTCCCCCTCAAGGATATCTGACTCCAAACCCTCCTAATGATCACAGAGCAATACCCTTGGAGTACTCCACTTTCTACCCTTCAGGAATACAGATAATGCATGAGTAGTTCCTAGTTCTCTTAGCAGTTTGCCTTCCTACTTCTCCAACTGTGAAACACTTAGCTCCATAAGCACTGAGTCAGCTTTGGAAAAAGAGACTACCTTTCTTTGCTTCTGGATATGTACACCCTTTCATTTCCCTCCCTTTAAATCTAAGCATACCATACTATTAATTATCTAAAGTACTGTTTCTCTCTACTATTTTTCCTCTACCCTCTAAACCAGTTCTCTCTGCAGTATAAGGCATTTTTCAGTTCAACAGTCTCTGTTTTGATAGCCATGGTCTAAAATATTCTCAGAGTTTTAAAAGTCTTAGATATTTAAACTTTCTCTTTTATTACTTAATAGACCTGATAATTTCATTTAGAGAGGAATTCCCACAGGGAAATTTTATTACATTTCCCCTAATAGATTTATCCTGTTGAAGCGTTTGTTCAGGTGTTCTACCCATTATTATAATAGATTCTAAAAGTCTATTTGATATCTATTTGGTTTTCTGTGGAATACTAGCTTTAATGGTTTACTTTTTGCATGGTATATAAAATTTTTTTAACACTTTAACATTTTCATTTGCAAACAGAAGTCTCCACAGGTTGTCACTTTTCTATTTTTATTTATTTATTTTTTTCTTTTTTTGAGATGGAGTCTCACTCTGCTGCCCAGGCTGGAGTGCAGTGGCATGATCTCTGCTCAACTGCAACCTGCGTTCTCTGGGTTCAAACAATTCTCATGTCTTGGCCTCCTGAGTAGCTGGGATTACAGGCATGCACCACCACACCTGGCTATTTTTTGTATTTTTAATAGAAATAGGGTTTCATCATGTTGGCCAGGCTGGTTTCAAACTCCTGACCTCAAGTGATCCACCTGCCTCAACCTCCCAAAGTGCTAGGATTACACGTGTGAGCACCACACCTGGCCAGTTGTCACTTTTTATAAGCATATGTATGCATGTGCAGAAGCATACATATATACTCATTTTTGCTCTGAACTCTTGGAATTTATAATTCATCAAGACAAGACTAAAATTTGCCTTTCACACAACACATGAAAGGAGACATCATTGATCTGAGTGTAGTATAAAGAAAATGGAGGCAGGGGTTATATTAATTAAGAAAACAAATTATTCTCAAGTCCTTGAACAGCCTTCATTCATATAAAAAATACTACGTCAGCTCAGGCCAGTGGCATCTCATACCACATGGAGACTACGTGTGGGATTGTAAGAACTCATGTTGATACTCTGTATTAGGTATTATAATCTACCCACCACTTCATGGATATTTGGTCCAAAATTCTTGTGGACTGACAAACCTAATTACTTCTGCTTTTTTGTTTGATGTTGCTATACATTCAAATTGAGAGAGTACAATCTAGGAAAAAAATCAAGTGACACAGAAATTAAGCAGAATAGTAATGAAAGGATACACTCCTTCATTGGCCATAGGCACTCCCTTTCTTAAATGAAAGCTAAAAGTTGGATTTTAGAATGGAGGTAGAGATGATAAGTATTAAGAAGCATTAATCAAAGGGCACACAGACGATCTTGGCACTAACTCTTTATGTTTCTGGTGTGAATCATAGGACAGTGTGATTTCCACTGTACACGGTGGAAAGGTAGGTGGGAAGGAATATTTTTCATCATCTACAAAAGTCAAAACTGATATTTGACCTCAGAACTATAAATGAGTAATAGAATTATGACATACCAAGGATTTTTCTAAGAAATTTACAAGTATGTCATTTAATCCTACAACAACACTAAAATATATCTTTATAATCCCATTTTGAAATGAGATATATAGAGGGTAAGTAACTTCCCCAAGGTCACACAGTAACACAGAATTTGGGACTCAAACTTAGAGAGCCTAAGCCCAGAGACTGCTTTATTTGATTTATGGTATTATCTCCCTACTTTTCCTCCTAGGTCCTTAAAATTGTTTGACATTATATATCATAGACTTCTAAGTGTATAATTGAAGGAGAGGGGAAGAAGAAGAGGGAAGAAGGGGAATGCTTAGAAAAATATCTAGCATAAAGAAATTTTCCTCTTCTGGGCTTGAGTGATGCTATTACCCCAAGTACAAAATTGTGAACCAATTGTACTCAAATATTGGTAAATACAGATCCTGGCAAAATCTGCTTCCAGCTGTTCAAGCTAATTGCTTTTTATTTTTTGGACTGGCTTTTTCAGACATAAGTGATATTTTTAGCTGTGTTTTTCATTTGCATCATCAACTTAGATTGAAAAAGAGGCTATTGCTTTAATAGTCAGCCAAATCTCAATAATTCACCGCGTGCTTCAACATAAAGTGTATTTCACCTGCAGTATATACAACTGAGAATTTCTAAATTGTGCTCACAAGGCTCATAAACTTCCCTGTGCCCAAATCAAAAACATACACATGCACTTGACCCTTGGTAACCTCATGTTCTGCATGCGTGTTCTCTGCAGTTAATTTCCTGATGACTAGAGTCCATAAAGCGCAACTGTGAAGAAAGCACCTTGGTAAAACAGACTTCCTAAAGTAATGAAAACAGATCACTTCTAGGAGTGGAGTCCCATAGCATCATTAATTCCACAAGCAGGTATTGAGTGCCTACTTTGTAATACAGGTCATGGAAATACTGCACGAATAAACCCAGAGCCTGTCATCAAGGGGCTCAGTCTAGTTTATAAACTAAACAAGAGAGTCAAATGTCATGATATGGTGATAAACATTATAATCAAGAAAGCAAAAGACATTGTGAGTCCAAAGGAGGTATTCAGATGAGAGACACAGGGAGTATATGAATCATATCTTGGGGTTAGATAGGAAAAGGCTTTCAAAATAAAGGGCACTTAAACCAGATTTCAAAGAGTAAGAAGAATTTAGCTAGAGTGAAGGGAACTCGAAGCTCAGAGAACATAATCAACAATAAATAGCCCTTAGAAAACTATGTCAAAACAGTAAACTACAGGTAGATTGGCGTATGAAATGATAATGTGCTTATGGAGGTGTAGGGAATGATAGAAGTGGAAAGACACACCAAAGCACAAAATATTTTAATCATACCAGAATTAGTCCCTTCTCACATTGCTGATAAAAATATACCCAAGACTGGGTAATTTATAAAGAAAAAGAGGTTGAATGGACTCACAGTTTCACATGGCTGAGGAGGCCTCACAATCATGGCAGAAGGTGAAAGGCATGTCTGACCTGGCAGCAGAAAAAAGAGAAGAAAAGAACAAAGTGAAAGGGATTTGCCCTTATAAAACCATCAGATGTCATCGGACTTATTCACTACCACGAGAACAGTATGAGGGAAACCACCCCCGTCATTCAATTATTTCCCACCAGCTCCCTCCCACAACACATGAGAATTATGGGAGCTACAATTCAAGATGAGATTTGGGTGGGGACACAGCCAAAACATGTCAATACCCAAAGCCATTTGCCCTAATAAATAGAGGTTGTGAATTGTTCACTGATATTCTCTGATGGTTGCATATCCCTTCAGTTAAATAAGTATATACCAAAGAGCATAAGTAGAAAACCATGGCACAAGTTTTGATTAAACATGGTAGACTGAACAAACAGAAAATTGAATAAATGAAACCCTAATATTATAAATGGACCAAAAGAGATTAATAAAAACATAGTGATCCACAGGACAATAAGAACACAATGGATATAACAGCAAATGAGAAATGTTTACAAAGTTTTAGAAGATAGAAGCAAATGGAGGGATGGTAACTAATTTAATTGGTCTGAGAGAGCTGAGTGCATTCAGAGGAAGAATGAATCTGACCCAAGATATTGCACTTCAGAATCCGAGAAAAGCATAGGGAGTAGAGGCAGAGTGTCTAGGAAAATGGTTATGAGGGCTGGGACAAGTACTACTCCTATCCTTGGAGAAAAATGGGAAGTCTGCCATGGAGAATGTGAACCATAAAGGCTCTGAAAAGGCATGCATGCCACCACTCCCAACTCTGTGCTCACTGAAGGAGCTATTAAAGCGTTCTCTATTGCTAAGCCCTTATGTGACTGCGGAAGCTTTCTCAATATTGCTCTCCAAGCATCTGCTACCAACCAACCAGAGTTGGCACTTGAGATAAAAATGCATTTGACTTCCCTGACGTAAACAAGAAAAGACAATCAAGGACTGGATCCTGAGAAACAGGTTCTCAAACATCTCACAAACCATCAGCTCTGTGTGTGTATGTGTGAGTGAACATAGACATGAACCCGGGATGAAAGTATTGTAAATTTATTTTAATCCAACCATAAAGTATGTCCACATCCATAGTCTTTGCTAACTTTCCTTCTCATCTGGACATCTACAGGAGCCTCACAACTGCTTTGCCACCCACACTCAGGACTCTCTATCATCCATCCTCCATGCTGCATCCAGAGTAATGTTTCCAAAGCAGAGACATGGTTGTATCACCCCTCATCCACCCTCAACCTTGCTATTAAAATCATTTCATTGTTCTTAAAATAGACAACAAGATTTTTCACCTGGTCTACAAGACTCAGGGTTTATCCCCCAATTCTTCAGCCTGTTTTTGTACCATACACCCCATTGTGTACTCCTACCCTCCACCATGAACTTTTGAAGACGCTACATGCCATACTTAAGGCTCTTGTTCTTACTCTTTATCTGTGTAATTCCTATTCATCCTTTAGATCTCAGCTTTAACAATGTATACATGAAAAGCCTTCCATGAATGCCAGAGGCCGTTGTAGCACCATGTCCCTTCCCTGCACAGCACTTCCCAATGTTGTCATTTTACATGTGGCTGAGTGACCCATTGCTTCAATGACTGTCTCTACTGCCAGTCATTAAGCTCCATGAGTTCAGAAAAAAAATTTAAAGTTAGTTTTTGTTTTCCCAATACCTAGCATCATGCATGGCACTATAGGAGATATTCACTGTCCATTTATTTAATTTGGTTGGCTTTGGTGATCTGGATTTTGATAATATATTCTCAGTCCTAGAAAATATGTCTATGGAAAGTATTTACTAAGAGTTTATTTTCATTATGAAATGAATTAATATGGTTAAATAGACAAGAAATAACACTTGGCAAATAGTATGACATATATTTCAATAGCCACTTTAATTTCATCAGAATTATTCCATCATTTCCCAGGAAATTTGCAAAGCATTATTGAATAAATAGTCACATCACTTCCTGAAATTACATCCAGCTGGAAATCCTGCTGACTCCAAAAATAAGAAAATGTGAACTCTTTTCTCCCCTTGAGTTGGATTTGCAGGCTGCTTTTCAAAAATATTATAATCCTTATTGCCCTCAGTATTGTTTCAACAGTCATTAAGAATCACATTCTCACTTAGCTAGCTATGTGAAACCCTCCTATTTTCCACCTCTCAGTAGCCCTTCTCTATACTATAATAGGTTTTAAATTAGGACCACAAAACTATTCTGGCAGCTTAAAGGAAGCAAAAACATCCATAAAACACTATTTGCTTCATTTCTTCCCTTAATTCCTCTTTAGGTGAAAGATGAGCACTATGGAGAAGTAGCTACTTTTATGAAAATACATTATTGTATTTAGGTAATGAATAACGTACAGTACTGGTCTACTAACACATTGTTGACCCAGCCTAACACAAAAACTATAATGGTATCCCATGAAATGAAAGCACCACATAAACTGTGCAGTCTTTTAAGAGCCAAATCCAAAGAGAAACGAAGCTTAACTGCAGTGCTGTTTTCTTAGTAGCTACAAATGGTAACTCTCAGATATGAGTAGTGCTTCAGGCAAAACTGTGACACACACACATACACACACACACACACACACATGCAGACACACTTCCCATATATCACCCAAAGCTCCTTAGCACTTTGTCTTTGCCTTCACATACATCTCCACCCCCACTGCCCTAGGCCTGCTGATTTGCCCTAATTACTTAGACCATATTCAGGTTGCCTTGCAGAAAAAAGAAATAGCCTCAGCCAGAACAAAATATCTGGACTTCTACTTTCTTGGCGTATACTTCAACCTGTGCCCCTCTAGTGAAAACAGCCACTGTTACTTATCAATGAATTGATTTGTGCTGAGATATCGATGACAAGTTCCTAGATTATGGGTTTCTTATACCATATTACATTTGACACTTAGTAGGGGGAACCAGAAATTAGAGAACCTTCAGCTAAATAACCCCTGATGGGAATTTGGGGAGAAGAAAAGTCCTGGAGGAAATCAGCTTAGGAGGGGCTATCCATCTATTCTACCCATGCATATGTATCCACCTTTTCAAACATCCAGTAAGGAGGAAACAACAGGTGGCAGGTAAGAATAAATCCTAATTGCCAGAATTTCATTCAATTCAGTAATTGAATTGATACAGTCCATGGATATGGTCTCTACTTTCAAGTATTTTACAGTATGGGTTGCTCAATTAAATGTCAGTGCTAAAGTCAAAGGCTCTGTGATGTAGATTCCACTAGAATATAAGCTCCATGAAGGTAAGAACCTCTTTTTGGCAACCATAAACTCAGTGTCTTGGCCGGGCACGGTGGCTCACGCCTGTAATCCCAGCACTTTGGGAGGCCAAGGCAGGTGGGTCACCTGAGGTCAGGAGTTCGAGACCAGCCTCAACATGGAGAAACCCCGTCTCTACTAAAAATACAAAATTAGCCGGGCGTGTTGGCGCATGCCTGTAATCCCAGCTACTCGGGAGGCTGAGGCAGGAGAATTGCTTGAACCTGGGAGGCGGAGGTTGCGGTGAGCCAAGATCGGGCCATTGCACTCCAGCCTGGGCAACAAGAGCAAAACTCCGTCTCAAAAAACAAAAACAAAAACAAAAAAACTCAGTGTCTTAAACTGAGCTCAATAAACATTTGGTGAATGAATGAATGCTAGTAATATGGTTTTTCAAATAATAAGATCTTTCTTAGCTCATTTTCTCCTTTACAAAATGGAAATGACAACACTCACCTCATAAGACTTTTGTGTGGATTAAATTAGATAATACATGCAGAAGTTCTTAAGAAGTCTTTAGGAAATAGTTAAGTGCCCCCTTTTTTATTAGGTAGACTATACTAATTACTATAAGAACAAAAGATAGAACAAAGGGAGAATATAGTCAACCTTCAGGCATTTATAACAAAGATGGGTTCCTTCAGCACAGAGAGCTTGCAACATATAGATAATCTAAAACCTATGTGCAAGTACATAGAACAGGAAAGAAAAACTGAGAGTGGAACAGTAGACTTAAATCATCTACTTTGAGAGAACTAGAAATCAACTATGCTCTCCCTAAATAGCTAAGCAGAAAGGTGGTAAAAAGTAAAGTTAGTCTTTAACTCTAGAAACCCCACAATAATCTCAACATGGTTATTAGGCACATGCGTATTTGAATACACGTGGTATTCAGTCCTTAAAATGGGCATGATAATGTGGCTGAGGATCCAGAACATTCTGTTCTGTCTCCAGCTTTCACGATGCTAACAAGTCATTAATCAATTCTGTGTCCAGGTTACCTTTAAAGGGATTCTTACCAATTAAAGCAGTATTTAAGACCAGTAAATATGGAACATAGAAAATAGAAATTAAATGGAAAATATTTTCCAGGGCTTTGCCTAACTTTGCAATATGTCTTCATTTCCACACATAGCGTAAATATCCCTCTCCAATAAAAATCCAAACAAGAATTCCTTTTTAAGATAATTTAATAGTGACTTATTGAATATCTTATTGTATTCAGCACTGTGTCAGTTTTGACTATGCTTAACAGGGCACCTAATAAAATCACTAAATCATGTTATAATGATGACTATGACAGAGTACCTAATATAATCACTAAATGACACATTACACCATACCTAACATAATCGCTAAATTATGTTATTTGAGTCATTATTATATATAATCTAATCCTTTACAAAAAGTCCTACCATCCAAAGTAATATACAAATACTTCAAATTGTTTCTCCAATAGGAGAAAAAAATGTACTGAGTTATTACCTTCCTTCAAACATACCACAAAATAATCAGAGCCATCTGCGACAAACCCACAACCAACATCAAATTGAATGGGCAAAAGCTGGAAACATTCCCCTTGAAAACCGGCATAAGACAAGGATGCCCTCTCTCACCACTCCTATTCAACATACTATTGGAAGTCCTGGCTGGAACAATCAGGCAAGAGAAAGAAATAAAGCGCATCCGATTAGGGAAAGAGGAAGTCAAACAATCCCCGTTTACAGACTACACCATCCTATACCTACAAAATCCCATAGTCTGAGTCCAAAACCTCCTTAAGCTAATAAACAACTTCAGCAAATTATCAGGATACATAATCAATGTACAAAAATCACTAGCATTCCTATATACAAACAGCAGTCAAGCCAAGAGCTTAATGAGGAATGTAATCCCATTCACAAATGCAGCAAAAAGAATAAAATACTTAGGATTACAGCTAACCAGGGAGGTGAATGATCTCTGAAATGAGAATTTCAAAACACTGCTGAAAGAAATCAGAGATGACACAAACAAATGGAAAAACATTCAATGCTCATGGATAGGAAAAATTAGTATCATTAAAATGGCCATACTGTCCAAAGCAATGTATAGATTCATTGCTAGTCCTATTAAATTACCAATGACATTCTTCACAAAACTAGGAAAAAACCATCTTAAAATTCATGCAGAACCAACAATAAGCCCTAATAGCCAAGGCAATACTAAGCAAAAAGAACAAAACTGAAGGCATCACACTACCTGACATTAAACTATACTGCAGGAATACAATAACCAAAACAACATGGGACTGGTACAAAAACTGACACATAGACCAATGGAAGAGAATAGAGAGCCCAGAAATAAGGCCGCACACCTATGACTATCTGACCTTTGACAAACCTGACAAAAACAAGCAACAGGGAAAGGACTCCCTATTCAATAAACGTTGCTGGCAAAACTGGCTAGCCATATGCAGAAAATTGAAGCTAGAGTCCTTCCTTACACCATATACAAAAATCAACTCCAGATGTATTAAAGACTTAAATACAAAACCCAAAACTATAAAAATCATGGAAGATAACCTAGGCAATGCCATTCTGGACATAGATTTCATGATGAAGACACCAAAAGCAATTGCAACAAAAGCAAAAACTGACAAATGGGATTTGATTAAACTTAAGAGCATCTATACAGCGAAAGAAACTATCAACAGAGTAAATAGACAACGTACAGAATGGGAGAAAATTTTTGCAAACTATGCATCAGAAAAAAAGTCTAATATGTAGAATCTACAAGGAACTTAAACAAATTTACAAGAAAAAAACAAACAACTCATTAAAAAGTGGGCAAAGGACATGAACACTTTTCAAAAGAAGACTTAAATGTGGCCAATAAGCATATGAAAAAATGCTCAAAATCACTGATCATTAGAGAAATGGAAATCATCACGCCTGTAATCCCAGCCCATTGGGAGGCCAGGGCGGGCAGATCACCAGAGTTCAGGAGTTCGAGATCAACCTGACTAACATGGTGAAACCTCGTCTCTACTAAAAATACAAAAAATTAGCCGGGCGTGGTGGTGCATGCCCGTAATCCCAGCTACTCAGAAGGCTGAGGCAGGAGAATCGCTTGAACCCAGGAGACAGAGGTTGCAGTGAGCCGAGATTGTGCCATTGTACTCCAGCCTGGGCAACAAGAGCAAAACTCCATCTCAAAAAGGAAGAAAAAAAAAGAAAAATGCAAATCAAAATCACAAGGAGATACCATCTCATATCAGTCAGAATGGCTATTAATAAAAAGTCAAAAAACAGTTGCTGACGAGGTTGTGGAAAAAAAGGAATGTGTATACACTATTGGTGGCAATTCCTCAAAGAGCTAAAAACAGAAATACCATTTGACCCAGCAGTCCCATTACTGGGTATATACCCAAAAGAAAATACATCATTCTGTCATAAAGACACATGCACGTGTATGTTCATTGCAGCACTACTCACAACAGCAAAGACATGGAATCAACCCAAATGCCCATCAATGACAGATTGGATAAAGAAAATATGTTACATATACATGATGGAATACTATGCAGCCATAAAAAATAATGAGATCCTGTTCTTTGTAGGAACACGGATGGAGTCCATAGTTAGCAAACTAACACAGGAACAGACATCCAAATACCACTTTCTCACTTATAAGTGGGAGCTAAAGTATGAGAACACATGGACACATAGAGGGGAACAACAGACACTGGAGCCTACTTGAAGGTGGAAGGTAGGAGGAGGGAGAGTATTAGGAAAAATAACTAATGGATGCTAGACTTAATACCTATGCAACAAACCTGCAGGTATACCCTTGAAATTAAAATAAAAGTTTAAAAGAAGAGTTATCACCTTCTTTCCACTGGTTCATTTTAGGAATGTGTAAAATATTGAGCCAGAACTTGGTGGTGCAGTCAATATCCTCAGAAGAGAGTTGTTTTCTCCCAAATAACAGAAGATGTTTTACAGAAAGAACCTTATTAGCACCAGAATTTAGGTTTGTGATAAGTGGTTGAGTCTAAAGATTTGTAACAATGAAACATATCACTGGTTCTCATCTTGAAAACTGAAAACAAAAGGAATATTTCTTGGCCTAGTACCTGCGATGTTTAACTTTTCACTCTTGCTTCCAGTTCTTTAGTTATAGCCCACAGAGAGAATATGGTAAACAAATCATTAAGCTATTCGGTTTATCATAAAATACATCCATTTGATCATTCGACACACATTAATTAAGTACCTATTACATCGAGGAACTAGACTGACACAAAGATGAATAAGATAATATCTTGTAAGAAAGAGAGACAGACATGGAAACAACTGCCCTACAGCATACACAATGTGAGCATTGTAGAACAAAATG
This sequence comes from Pan troglodytes, assembly GCF_028858775.2. NCBI lineage: Eukaryota > Metazoa > Chordata > Mammalia > Primates > Hominidae > Pan > Pan troglodytes. Next base: position 26,849,596 of record NC_072408.2, on the reverse strand, counting down.
GAATGGAAATGTGGGACGGTATTCTAGGCAGCAAGACACGTATGTCAAAAACATGGATTGAGATAACCAAACGAATTTGGGGAACTGTGAGCAACTTGCCTAGGTAGACATGTGGAGCTAGGGAAGATGGTTAGGAAAAGTAATTGGAAGTATAGATTAAGGCTGAATCATGTATAACCTTTATTAATTCATGAATGAGTATTACTGGGCACTTACTATATGCTAGGAATCATGCTAGATAATGCAGCCACAGCAGTGAACACAGCAGACAAGATCCCTACCCTAGATTCTGGTATATGCAAGGCTGAGACCTTAGTCTAAAGGCAACAGAGGTAAGCAGGGAAAATGGCACAAACTGATTTAGAAAGTTAACTCTTTTAAGAATATAAAGAATAACTGAAACAGGAAAAACTAGACATAGTAAGATGAGTTGGAAGACTACTACAATAGACCAGATGAGTCCTGTTTCTGATCTCTTCCATTAAATATTATGGTCTTCTCATACATGAGTCTTCATCAGGAATTTGTAGAGAATTTTAATTCAAAATATCATTTTACTTGATTCAGTTCTCACAAAATGTGAGTTAGTCCTCAAACCTTAACAAATTTCTACACCAACAATATATTTTTGTTGGATCCACATCATGTTGCACCACTAGCAACTCTTAGTCATCCTGACTCATTTCCTGAACTTTCAGTTGCTTCAAACGAACTTCATTTTGTCTAAGAGTCGAGACAGACAGAAGCCGCCTATAAGGGCCCAGTGAATTCTCAACATCAAGAGGACTTCCAAAGTAGTAGCTAAGTCAAGACTCCTACCATTACCAAGATAATTAGAACCTCCAGGATATATGATCTTCCAAACTCTACTATCCGTTTTGTATGTATCACAGAGTCCCAAAAATTGCCCAAAGTCATGGAATTTGTATGAAAGGGCCTAAGAAATTCATTCTTTTTTATATGGAACTTCACACACTTACATCCATTGCTTCATTTGTTCCCTGTAACAATCAACGGAATAAGGCAAATTTGACATAATCAGACCCATTTTAAACATGGAGATACTAAAACCAAGAGAGATGAAGACTTTGACCCAAAGGTGCATTCTAGTTAAGAAGCAGAGTAAGAGCTAGAATCCAGAGCTTTTGACTCCTGGATGATGTTTTGCTTTACCTCCATGCCGTCTCCTCAGCCATCAATCATTGTCTCTCTCCTACTGTGCCTACACAGCTGCATAACAATTCTTTGCTTTCTTAAAGGTTAATGAACAACCTCTTCTATGTTAAGCTAGCCTTCCTGAAGCAATTTCTCTTGTTTTGTAATACTCAAAGCCATCCATGTCTACGGCAAATAAAATATCTTCTTTCTCTTCTTAATGACTCCCTTCATCCTCCTCTCCAACCTCCTCAGGGTTCCAGAAAAATTGAACCCTAGTCAACCCACACTGACCCTAGGAGGATTCAGGCTATTTTTAGATCAAGACTGACATACTCAGGCAGCAAAGAGAGCCAGTGAGACGCCAAACTTAGTATTCACCCTGGAAATGAACAAAAATGGGAAGCAAGCTGGCCAGTTCAGTGTCCCTTCAGATTTATAATAAATTGTCTGAGAGAACTTAGTGAATTAGCAATGACTCCATGCCAGAAATTCTTTGCCTCAGCCAATCCTGGAACTTACTCCGCTAAACCTAGGCCACCTGAGGTTTTTCAAAAATATTACTTTCACATAAAGTCCACATAGCTCAGCCACTGCTGCCAAGAACAAGTCCTGGAGAACATACTGGCAAGCTTGGTGCTGGTCCCACTGGATAGTCACATGAGCTGAGAGACAGCACGTAAAAGACAGAAACTCTCTTAAGCAGGCGTCAGAAATCCTAGATTCCTTACCACTTCTGAGCCATGTGACATTGAGAGAGTCACTAGGAAGATCTATGGCCACAGCTGTGGAGTGTGCAGCTTTTGCTGTCAGCCCCTTCTGGGGCTGTCTCAGTCTCAGCCATAGAGAACCGTCTCCCCTAAAAGTCATATCCTTCTAGGGGCAGCCCACAGTCAAATAACTGATTAGGGTTAAAAGGACTGGAAATGTTGGCCCAATGCAAGACATCCCTGCCAGGCCTTTTTAGCTCCAGAGCTCCCCATGGAATCAGCTAAGACTGCTGGGCTGGGTCTACATCACAGCTAGACCCCTCTCCATGCCAACCCTGCTGCTTCTACCTCTCTTCCAAGGTTTGATCCTAAGAGTACTCCTTCATGCACAACCTGAAACATTAACAGCATCTCAGAGTATGCTTCCTGGTGAACCAAACATGCAGCACCAATAAATAAATGCCACTATTAGTGAACTCCAAAAAAATGACACCTCAAAGAAGAATCTTCTGAAATTAGAGTTCTTTTAATTAGGTTAAAAAAATCTCCACAAACCATGCCACGTCACACTATATTGGAAGTTAGACAAGATCTCTGCTAAGCTCCTGAAGGACAAAGCAGAAATAGTAATAATAATACAGTCTTCTGCTTCCATTTCTTCACAGTTGAATTCCTAGATGCAATCATGGAACCAGAGAAGTGTTTCTTCTTTCTCAGCAGATTTACCTTTCTCTGCAATCCCGTTAGATGTCCTATACTCCCTTCAATGCCTAACGCCTTCCTCCTCTCTAGCTCCCTCTTTCATATTAATAAGAAAAAATTATGCAAAAGTCTGTAACTGTCTCAGACATATCATTGAAATTACATTTGTTAGTGGATAAGTATTAAGTGGGTTCTGTGATGGCTACCCAGATCCCCACTTCAGGACTGAAAGGTTTATATTCCCCAGCAGCTGGAAGTGCTGCTGGCAGAGAGCCCTCAGCTCTCCAAGAACTGCCCTCAGCTGAAGATAGCTGCATCACCCATGAACACAGCCCCATAAAATGACTGGTCAGTGCACAAGACTAATGGTCCCTTCATCACAATTTAGGACAACTTTGAAAAGCCATCCCACCTTCTGAGCCCCTGTGAAGTTGGCTGAGGCTATGTGAAGACCGAATCACAGCCTAATTTCTCCTTCTGCCCAGTCCTTTTTCCTATCCTTCCACAAAAGTTGTTAGCCCTGAAAGTACTCCGTAATAAGTCTCCTACATACTAATCTCTATTCCAGAGTCTGCCTCAGTTGGTAGCAGTAGTATTCCAGAAAAGCAGATGCTATGATGGAATATGGGGGTTTAAATATCGTCTGGCTGGCAATGAAAACCTCATCACTGGTGGTGGATTCCTGATAATTCTAGGTCCACCATACACCCCTCACCTACCCAACACACACTAGAAGAAATCAAAAGAATATTATGAAACTGGATTCTAAGAAAGCTGTATCAAAGTGGACAATACAATTGTCACTTGCACCAGTGCTAAACTAGGATGATAAACCAATAGAAAGAAATGTATTGGGACTTTGAGAATTTGAGGATAACAGAAATTCTAAGAAAAATATAATTAGATGGCAATTGCTGGGGACAATTGAGGCTCTGGAGAAAAAAGGCAATGAAAAGCTGATGGTTATAAATCACCAATTAAAAGCTAAGTGTGGCCAGGTGCAGTAGATCACATCTGTAATCCCAATGCTTTGAAAGACCAAGGTGGGAGGATTGCTTGAGAACAGGAGTTTGCAACCAGCCTGGGCAACATAGTGAGACCCTATCTATACAAAAAATTGAAAAATAAAACTTAGCTGGGCATGGTGGTGCATGCGCATAGTCCTGGCTACTCAGGAGACCAAGGCAGGAGGATCCCGTTGAGGCTGCTGTGAGCTATGATTGCACCACTGCACTCCAGCCTGAGTGACAGACTGAGACTCTGTTTCAAAAAAAAAAAAGGTAAGTGTGCAGAGAGTTGACATTCAATGGGTACAAAGTTTCAGTTATGCAAAACGAATAAGCTCTAGAGATCTACAACATTGTGCCTACAATTAACAATATTGTTTTGTACACTTAAAAATTTAAGAGAGCAGATCTCACATTAATTGGTATTACCACACTATTTTCTTAAATCAGTGGGGGAAAAAAATCCAAATGTGAAACAAAGAGGACTTACACTTCTTAATTTCAAAACTTACTACAAAGATAAAGTAATCAGGACAATGTAGTACAAGACAGATATACAGATCAATGGGGTCCAGAAATAAACCCACTTCTAGCCTATTGATTTTTGGAAATGGTGCCAAGTCCATTCAATGGGGCAAAATTTGTGTCCTCAAGAAGTGGCGTTGGAACAACTGGAAAGCCTCATGCAAAAGAATAAAGTAGATCCCCTACACCATATACAAAAATTAACTCAAAATGGATCAAATACTTAAGTTTAAGAGCTAAAACTTTAAAACCCTTAAAAGAAAACATAGAGGTAAACATTCATAACCTTGGATTTGGCAATGGTTTCTTAAATATGGACCCAAAAGCATAACAAAAGAAAAATAGATAAATTAAACTTGATTAAAATTAAAAACATTTGTGCATCAAAGCACATTATCAAGAGAGCAAAAGGACAATTCACAGAATGAGAGAAAGTATTTGCAAATGAAATATCTGCCAAAGGTTTGATATCCAAAGAATGTCTACGACTCAACAACAAAAAGACAACCCAAATAAAATATGAGCAAATGACTTGAATAGACATTTCTCTGAGGAAGATATATAAATAGACAATAAGCACATGTTATTCATCATTAGTCATTAGAGAAATGCAAATCGAAACTCTGATGTAATACTACTTCACATCCACTAGGATGGCTATGGTCAGAAAACAGACTATAACAAGTGTTGGCCATTACGTAGAAAGGTTGGAATGCTCTTATATTACTGTTGGGAATATAAAGTCATGCAATCACTTTAGAAAACATTCTAGCAGTTCCACAAAAAGTCAAACATGGAGTTACCATATGATCCAGCAATTCTGCTCCTAAGTATATGCCCAAGAGAACTGAAAACACGTTCACCAAAACAAAAACAAAAAACTTGTACATCACTGTTCATAACATTATCCATCACAGCCAAAAAGTGGAAACAACCCAAACATCCATCAACTGATGAATAAAATGTGGTATGTCCATAAAGTATAATATTATTCAATCACAAAAAATGAATAAGTATATTCATTTGACAGAATATATTCATTTGAGAGAATAAGTATATTCAAATGAGAGAAGTCAGCTGGACTTCCTGGGTCGAGTGGGGACTTGGAGAACTTTCCTGTCTAGCTGGAGGATTTTAAATGCACCAATCAGCACTCTGTGTCTAGCTAAAGGATTGTAAATGCACCAATCAGCACTCTGTAAAAACGCACCAATCAGCGCTCTGCGTCTAGCTAGAGGATTGTAAATGGACCAATCAGCACTCTGTAAAATGGACCAATCAGTAGGACGTGGGTGGGGACAAATAAAGGAATAAAAGCTGGCCACCCCAGCCAGCAGCAGCAACCTGCTTGGATCCCCTTCCACACTGTGGAAGCTTTGTTCTTTCGCTCTTCACAATAAATCCTACTGCTGCTCATTCTTTGGATTCGAGCCACCTTTAAGAGCTGTGACAATCACCACAAAGGTCTGCGGCTTCATTCTTGAAGTCAGCAAGACCAAGAACCCACCAGAAGGAACCAACTCTGGACACACTAATACATGGTTCATGGATGAAGCTTGAAATCATTATCCTCAGTGAAAGAAGCCAAACATAAAAGACCACATATTTTATGAATACATGTATATGGAATGTCTAGAATAGGCAAACACATAGAGACAAAACTAGATTAGTGGTTTCCAGAGACTGGGAGGAGGAGAGAATTACTGATTGCTAATGGGCTCAGGATTTCTTTCTGGGGTAATGAAAATATTTTGGAAATAGTCATGATGGTTATACAACTTTGTGAATATACTAAACCACAGAATTGCATACTATAAAGGGTGGGTTTGTGACATATGAATTATACCTCAGTTTTGTCAAATTTGTGGTTTAGTGGGAAAAATAAACTAAGTGTGAAAGCCAGAGTCTCCTTGGCAGCACATAAAGAAAATCTTTATGGGTACATGTGCAAGTTTGTTATATAGGTAAATTGGCTGTCAAGGAGGTTTGGTATACAGATTAATTGGTATACAGATTTCATCACCCAGGTAATAAGCACAGTACCTGACAGGTAAATTTTTTTTTTCTATCATCACCTTCTTCCCATTTTTCACCCTCAAGTAGGCCCTGGTGTCTGTTGTTCCCATCTCTATGTCCATGTGTACTCAATATTTAGCTCCCACTTATAAATGAGAACATGTAGTATTTGGTTTTCTGTTACTGCATGAGTTCACTTACGATAATGGCCTCCAGCTCCCACTTATACTTGAGAACACGTGGTATTTCCTTTTCTGTTCCCACATTAGTTCACTTTGGATAATGGCCTCCAAATCCATCTATATTGCTACAAAGGACATGATCTCATTCTGTTTTATGGCTGTATAGTATTCCATTGTGCATACATGTATATATGCCTGTGTACTATATCCCATTACTGGGTATATACCCTTTTAAGCTCTTTGAGAAAGGCTTAACTGCTTTCTACAATAAGTGAACTACTAATAATTTACTTTCCCACCAGCAGTGTATAAGCATTCCCTTTTCTCTACAACCTCACCAGCATCTGTTATTTTTTCACTTTTTAATAACAGCCATTCTCACTGGTATATAACAGTATCTCATTGTGGTTTTGATTTGCATTTTTCTAATGATTAGTGATGTTGAGGGTTTTTTCACATGCTTGTTGACCGCATGTACATCTTCTTTTGAAAAGTGTCTGTTCATGTCTTTGTCTACTTTTCAACAGGGTTGTTTTTTGCTTGCAAATTTGTTTAAGTTTCTTATAGATTCTGGATTTTAACCTTTGTTGAATGTGTAGTTTCCAAATATTTTCTCCCATTCTGTAGGTTGTCTGTTTATTCTGTTGATAGGTTTTGTTTGTTTTTGTTTTGCCGTGCAGAAGTTCTTTGGTTTGTTAGGTCCCACTTGTCAATTTTTGTTTTTGTTGTAATTATTTTTACCATCTTCATCTCTTCATCATGAAATCTTTGCCAGGGTCTGTGTCCAGAATGGTATTTCCTAGGTTTTCTTCTAGGATTTTTAGTTTTAGATTTTACATTAAGTCTTTAACAAATCTCAAGTTGATTTTTGTATATGGTATATAAGAAAGGAGTCCAGGTTCAATCTTCTGCATATGGCTAGCCAGTTTCCCCAGTACCATTTATTGAATATAGAGTCCTTCTCCATTGCTTGTTTCTGTAGACTTTGTCAAAGATCAGATGTTTGAAGGTGTGTACCTCTATTTCTGGGCTTTCTATTCTATTCCATTGTTCTGTGTGTCTATTTTTATACCAGTACCATGCTATTTTGGTTACTGCAGCCTTGTAGTATCATTTCAGGTTGGGTAGTGTGATGTCTCCAGCTTTGTTCTTTTTGCTTAGGATTGCTTTGGCTATTCAGGCTCTTTTTTGGTTCCATATTAATTTTAAAATAGTTTTTTTCTAATTCTGTGAAGAATGTCATTGGTAGTTTGATAGGAATAGCACTGAATCTTTAGATTGCTTTGAGCAGTGTGGCTATTTTGACAATATTGATTCTTCCTATCTATGAGCTTGGAATGTTTTTCCATTTGTGTCATCTGATTTCTTTCAGCGGTGTTTTGTAACTATCATTGCAGAGATCTTTCATTCTCTGGTTAGCTGTATTCCTAGGTATTTTACTCTTTTTGTGGCTTTTGTGAATGGGGTTGCATTCTTGATTTGGCTCTCAGTTTGGATGTGGTTGGTGTATGGGAATGCTACTGATTTTCGTACATTGATTTTGCATCCTGAAACTTTACTGAAGTTGTTTAACAGATCAAGGGGCTTTTGGGCAGAGACTATAGGGTTTTCTAGGTGTAGAATCAGATCATCTGTAAACAAAGATAGTTTGATTTTTCTCTTCCTATTTGGATGCCTTTTATTTCTTTCTCTGGCCTGATTGCTCTGACTAGGACTTCCAGTACTATGTTGAATAAGCATGGTGAGAGTGGACATCCTTTTCTTGTTCTGATTAAGGAGAGTGTTTCCAGCTTTTGTTTGTTCAGTATGATGTTGGCTGTGGGTTTGTGATGGATGGCTCTTATTTTGAGGTATACTCCTTCCATGCCTAGTTTGAGAGTTTTTAACATGAAGAGGTGTTGAATTTTATCAAGTCTTTTCTGCATCTACTGAGATGATAATTTGTTTTCATTTTTAGTTCTGTTTATGTGATGAATGACATTTATTGATTTACATGTTGAACCAACCTTGCAACCCAGGGATAAAGCCTACTTGATTTTCCTGGATAAGGTTTTTTATATGCTTCTGGATTCAGTTTGCTAGTATTTTTCTTGAGAACTTTTGCATTGATGTTCATCAAGGATATTTGCCTGAAGTTTTTTTTTGTGTGTGTGTTTGTTTGTTTGTTTGTTTTTTTGGTTGTGTCTCTGCCAGGTTTTTGTATCAGAATGATGCTGGTTTCATACAATGAGTTAGGAATGAGTCCCTCCTCCTCAATTTTTCAGAATAGTTTCAGTAGGAATGGTACCAGCTCTTCTTTACATGTCTGGTAGAATTCAGCTGTGAATATGCCTGGGCCTGGACTTTTTCTGGATGGTAGGCTTTTAATTACTGATTAAAAGTATTAATCTGTTCAGAGATTCAGTTTCTTCCTGTTTCAATCATTGGACATTGTACTTTTCCAAGAATTGATCCATTTCTTTGAGGTTTTGTAGTTTGTGTGCATAGAGGTGTTCATAATAGTCTCTGAGGGTTTTTGTACTTTTGTGGGGTCAACGGTAATGTCCCCTTTGTCATTTCTGATTGCATTTGGTGGGGGGGGGATCGTTTTCTTTTTAGTCTAGCTAGCAATCTAAAATCTTTTTTTTTTTTCGAGTTTTCGTGTCTCTATTTCCTTCAGTTCAATTCTGATTTTGGTTATTTCCTGTCTTCTGCTAGCTTTGGGGTTGGTTTGCTCTTGTTTTTCTAATTCCTTTAGGTGTGATGTTAGGTTGTTTACATAAAATCTTTCTAACTTTTTGATGGGAGTGTTTATGTGTTATAAACTTTCAACAGTGCTTTAGCTGAGTCCCATAAATTTTGATATGTTGTATCTTGCTCTCATTATTTTCAAAGAATTTCTTTATCTCTGCCTTAATTTCATTGTTTTTCCAAAACTTATTCAGGAACAAGTTGTGTAATTTCTATGTAATTGTAAGGTTTTGAGCAATCTTCTTAGCATTAATTTTTATTTTCATTGCACTGTGGTCTGAGAGTGTGGTTGGTATGATTTCTATTTGCTGAGGCTTATTTTATGTCTGATTGTGTCGTCAGTTGTAGAGTAAGTACCATGTACAGATAGATGAGAAGAATGTACATTCCATTGTTTTGGGTGGAGAGTTCTGTAGATGTCTATTAGGTCCATTTGGTCAAGCATCAAGTTCAGTTTACAAATATCTTGGTTTTCTGCCTCAGTGATCTGTCTAATACTGTCAGTGGGGTGTTAAATTCTCCCGCTATTATTGTGTAGTTATCTGTGTCTCTTACGCTTAGCTAGGTCTCTGAGGATTTGCTTTATTAATCTAGGTGCTCATGGTTTGGTGCATGTGTATTTTGAATAGTTAGGTCTTCTTGTTGAACTGAACCCTTTATCATTATGTAATGCCTTTTTTGTCTCTTTTGATTGTTGTTTAAATGTCTGTTGTGTCTGAAATTAGAATAGCAATCCCTGCTTTTTTCTGTTTTTTTATTTGCTTAGATTACTCTCCATTCCTTTACTTTGAGGCTCTGGGTGTTATTGCATGTTAGACGAGTCTCTTGAAAACAACACAAAATTGGTTCTTGCTTCCTTATCAAACTTTCTTCTCCGTGTCTTTTAATTGGGGCATTTAGCCCATTTACATTCAAGATTAATATTGATACGTACAGATTTGATGCTGTCATCTTGTTGTCAACTGGTTATAATACAGACTTGATTGTGTGTTTTTGTTGCTGTTGTTGTTTGGTTTTATTTATTAATTTATTTTAGTGTTTATGTTCTATGTTCTTAAGTGTGTTTCCATGGTGGCCAGTAATGGTCTTTTTGTTATTTAGTACTGCCCTGAGGGCCTCTTGCAAAACAGGTCTGGTGGCAACAAATTTTCTTAGCATTTGCTTGTCTGAAAAGAATCTTATTTCTCCTTTGCTTATGAAGCTTAGTTTGCTGCATATGAAATTCTTGGTTGGAATTTCTCAGGAATGCCAAATATAGGCCACCAATCTCTTCTGGCTTGTAGGGTTTCTGCTGAAAAGTTCACTGTTAGCCTGATGGGTTTCCCTTTGTAGGTGACCTGCTGCTTTTCTCTAGCTGCCTGTAACATTTTTTTTTTCTTTCATTTAGACCTTAGAGAATCTGATGATTATGTGTCTTGGGGATGATCACCTTGTATAGTATGATGCCGGGGTTCTCTGCATTTCATGAATTTAAATGTTGGTCTCTCTAGCAAGATTGGGGAAATTTTCAGAGAAAATATCATCAAATATATTTTCCAAGTTAATTTCTCTCTCTTCCTGTCTTTCAGGGACACTAAGGAGTCGTTGATTTGATCTCTTTACATAATCCCATATTTCTCTGAAGTTTTGCTTATTCTTCTTTTTGCTTTTTTATCTTTGAGTTATTTCAGAGAAGTAGTTTTCAAGTTGAGATTCTTTCCTCAGTAGATTCTGCTTTTAATACTTGCAATTGTATTATGAAATTCTTGAAGTGAGTTTATCAGCTTTATCAGATCAGTTTGGTTCTTTCTTAAAATGACCATTTCATCCTTCATCTTCTGTATCATTTTGTTGTATTTCTTAGATTCCTTGGATTGGTTTTCAACTTTCTTCTGAAGCTCAATGATCTTTTATCTTTTCCATATTCTGAATTCAATTTCTGTCATTTCAGTCATTTCAGCCTGGTTAAGAACAATTGATGAGGAGCTAGTGTGGTTGTTTGAAGGTAAGAAGACACTCTGGCTTTCTGAGTTGCCAGAGTTCTTGAACTGGTTCTTTCTCATATTTGTGGGCTGGTGTTCCTTCAATAGTTGAAGTTATTGCCCTTTGGGTGGGATTTTTTGCTTTTATCTTATTTTATATCCTTGGCTATTTGTTTGTGGTATAAGATGGGTTCATTAGGGTGCCTTCTTTTCTGGAAGATTTTAGGAGGCCTAAGGCTCAGCTCACCATTCCTGGGCTGTGTGCTCTATCCCTGGGAGGGTGACACCAGGCCCCCAGCTTTGTTCTCTGGCCCCCCAAGTTTAGGAAACTGCTGCACCAGGGGGCAGGGGATGAAGTGTTCATGGTCCCCTGGCCACAACACTCCAATGAAGGGTGCTGGCTAAAGCGCTTCATCAGGGTGGTGACAGCAGGATCTGTGCTCACTTGTACCGGCTACCAACCACAGCAGTGCAGTGGGGTGCATCCACATTGGCTGGGGAAGGGTACCAGCAGGAGTGGGGCTGTGGCATGCCTATGTGCATTCATGCTGGCAGCAATAGCATGTGGTGGGAGCAGCATTCTAATGGGGTTCCCAGCATTTACATTCACCCATGCACCATCAACAGTTGTAGCAGGGGCAGGGTGCTGGTGGGGGCAGAGCTGCTGACATCCATGTACACATTTGCACCAGTGGCAGTGGTGGTGCGAGGGGGTGCAGGGTTGCCAGCATCAGTGCACACATTTGTGCTTGTGGTAGCAGCATAACCAGGTGCCTGCACATCAGTGGGTAGGGTGGCTGGTGTGATGTACCACCACCAGCAGCAGTGATGTGATGGGGTGTGCACATACACCAGCCAGGGAGGAGAGGCAAGGCCTGCCCATGCACCAGCAAAGCAGCAAGTGGTAACCATGGGCAATCGCATGTTGGCAAAGCAGCAAGGGGAAGCTGCAGTTGGGGGAGGGTGCGGGTGGGCTGGTGCATGTCGGCAGGTGTCACTATGCTGGAGCTCTCTAATGGTCAGGCAAGGTCTGCTGGCAAAGGAGCTATGAGAAGAGTCCCCAAGAAGCACCCCGCTGGGCATCTGAGGCCACGCTGCAAGCGGGCATGGCCAGGTTGGGGCCCCAGGAGAGGTCAGCAGACAGTGAGGTGCTCAGATTGGACTGGCCCCATCTCATGAGCCAGTCTACCCTACTCTGTCCAGGTCTGACAGTCATCCTAGGCTAAAGTGTCCTAGAGGAGCATGGTGAGCCTTGGATGATGGGCATCCCTGGCCTCACTCTATTGCAGATATTCCCACTTTGCCCTATGAGTGGCAACTGTCTGGGCTTCTTACTGGCTAGAGTCCTGCCCCTACCACCTCTCTAAGCAGCTCTCTCTGCCAGCTCAAGTGTCCACAGGAGTCATGGGATCTCCTGCTGCCAGGATTCTGGAGGTCCATGGCAAGAGTGGGTTGCTCCTCGCCTGTTCAACTCATTCCTTCCCCAGGAGTTGCTGGGGGTCAGGAACAAGTCCCAGTGCTCAGTAGCCTTGTGCAGGATTCCCAGCTCCTCCTCCTTCAGCCCAGCATCTGCATCCTCCCTCCAACTCTTCTCAATGCCTTCCCTCTGAGGACCTGCTCGGAGTGTGCCAGTCTTCCTGAGATGTCCCAGTCACTTAATGGGAGAGCTTCTTCCTGGCTGTGTCTAGTCAGCCATCTTGGTTCCTTTACTAAAGAGAATTTTATCTCCTGAAACTGGACGGCAGAGAAAGCTAAGAAACAGGCCCAGTACTTAGCAAAATTCCAAAGAAAGTTAAATTCTCAACCTAGGTAAATCTGCTATGTCAACGTCAAGACCATGAATGGCAAAAAAAAATGAGCATCTAAGATATAGAATTGGAGTCATCAAGGTTGATGTATTACAAATCTGAAATCTCCAGATTCCTCTGAGTTTCCAAGACTGGAGAGGCATGCACTCTTCTCTTTCAAGGACAAATACTTCCGCCTTGCTCAAAGACAATGTGGAGGCCTCCCTTATGCAAGAAAATACATGCCCCTACTCCAAGATATCTCTCCACTTTCCCCGGCTATAAAGTCAATAACTAGGATTAAGTCACAACATTTCTCATCCAGGGAAAAGCCAGACTTGCTAAAGGAGAAAAGAGACTATATCCCGAAGGAACTGTGGAACCTAGCCTACATGTATTGTCAGTAGCAATGAGAATAAATACAAAATCAATGGGGGTGGGGCCAGAACATATGGAAAAGATCATCAATATTGGTATGCTTTGTTTAGGATACAGAAGTTAATATTCTGGCAGTGCCCTTGGACATGGTATTAATATGCTGCAAGTATAGCTCTCAGAAGTTTATAGAAAGTGATGACCCACACTTAGTAAAGTAGATTTGTCAGAACTCCCATGTCAGACAGCAGAAGGGGCATGTGGCTCTGAGAAGTGAGGATGCAAGAGGAGATAAAGTCAGAAAACCCACCAAGTAACTATTGTCTGTGGAAAGACCCAAACATTACTCCATTTACCAAAGAAATAAAATATGTACTGGTAAGAGGGGCACCAGTGTCACTGAGAAGCACAGTGGTGGCACTTATCCATAGGCCATGACTGATGATACAGGAAGAAGTTACAAAACTGGGCTCATTGCTAGTAACGGGAATGATATAATCTCAAAATAATAAAGGCCAGGTGGCACTGCTTATTCACCAGAGGTGAATTAGGTAATTATAATAATTAGTGACAAGCTAGGTGGACACAGAGTTATGGAGGTGATTCATTCATAAAACATGCATCCCTTGGAGCAAAGTAGATAAGGTGCCAAAAAGAACATTGTTCAATCTGTACAATCCAAAAATATAAACCAATAAGATGAAGGATCAGGACACTGAGGGCAGCCAACTGAATAAAAAGGCACAATCCCTTGTCCTGTTTTCAGACTCAAAACCCATTCACTGAAGTAGAGGCTGGGTCTCCAAGAGGAAGGAACCTGCAACATGACAATTGTAAATGGCAACAATTCTCCTAGCCCTTCTGCAAAGGAGCTTCCACCATTTATCTGGGCAATCATATGTTGAGGAAAAGGAAACAGTGAAACATTTTGAGGGCTGTAGGATAGAGTCTGAGATAACATCTGTACCCAGGGCATCACAACATTTTAATTGATCCCTGTTAGAGGATGGTATCTGAGGCCAGGTAATAAATACAGTGTTGGCCCATTCCAGTTCATAAGGGTCCACTGGGTTAATGGACCTGCACAACGGTCATTTCCCTGGTCCTTAAATATATTAAAATATAGTTGGTAGTTTGCAGAATCCCAATGTTTGTTCCTCAGCCTATGGAGCAAGCACTATCGTAGTGAAAAGGAAGGCCAAGTGACAGTGAAGGTCAAGTGAAAGTCTCTGAAACTGCCTCGCCCGACCCCTGACCAAGATAGTCAATTAAAATAGTATCACATCCCTAAGAGAATGACAGAGATTACTGCATTTTTAAAGACCTGCAGGGGTAATACTCCCCACCATATGGCTTCATTTAATTTACCAGTGTAATTTGTACAAATCCTAGAGAGGTCCTGAAGGCTGTCTTTGAAGATGCTATATCAGATGTGATATCTGCCTTTGATGTGATGAACTTATTCTTTTCCATCCTTATCTGAAAGGAGAATCAGACCTTTTACTTCACTTAGAATGGATAACAGTATACATTTGCCACCTTGTCCCAGAGTTAGATGGAAATGGTCCATCCAGGATTGGGAGAAAGCAGGGTCGGTGGAATATTACTTGTGCCCCAGATGCTCCTTATCATCTGCTACTGTTTACTGGAGTTTCGGTTTACCCAGTGGATGACGATTAATGAAGGAATCAAACTTGAGCTTGGTTCACAGATAGCCAGCTCACTCTGTGACAGACAGTAAAAAATAGACTGCAGCTGCATAACAGGGTGATCTTAAAAAGACACCAGGGAAAGGAAATCCTACTAATGGACAAAGCTGCAGTCAGTGTGCCTTGTCATATATGTTGTGTGGAAAAGAGAAGTGGGCAGCAGCATATGGCTTGGTCAGTTGGTAAACAGCTGATTGCAAAAAATTGGAAGGATCAGAGAACCTTCAGAGGAAAAGGTATGTGGATATACTTAGAGGAATGGGCATGAAGTGTAAATATATTTGCATTATTAATGCCCTCCAAAGAGCATTCAACACAGGAAAGACAATTCAACAACCAAACAGAATCGGTCAACCAGCTGGTATCAGCCAGAGTCTGTCACTGGTCAGCCCAGTATTGAATTATGGGTGTATAAATGTAGTAGCAATAGTAGAAGGAGACTATGAAGGCCCCAACAGGATGCCTCCCACTCACCAAGGGTAACTTACGTTCTGCCACTGCAGAATGTGCAACCCTCCACCAATACTAAACTCCATTTCTCAAAGAAACTAACTAGACATTTGACAGCAAATAGAAACAATGAACCCTTTCCACTTTGAAGGGGACAGTGATTGATTAATCTTGACTACAATAGCCACATAATATGAGTATGAGTTTGACTTCTATGCCTACAGGGCAAGAGCTAGTACTATCGTATGAGGGTTTTCAGTGTATATGATCTACCAACACATAACTCACAGTAGACTCAGAGACCCACTTCATAGCAAAAGTGTGGCAGTGGAATCCCCCATACTACTACCAACCATACCATCCAGAAGCTATTGGCCTAACAGAGCAACCAAGAGGCTGTTAACATCACAGCTGAACTTCCGGTTCAGAGACAATACCTTGCAAGGATAGGGCACCATCTGTGAGGACACCATGTATACTCCAAATCAGTGACCCCTATATGGTACTCTGTCTCCTAAAGGAGGAACTCAGTGATCTGGGAACCAAGGGGTTGAAGTAGGAGTTGCTCCACTTACCTTTAATCCTAATCCCAGTGCCCCATCTGTGGAACTTGCACTTCCCATCCTTGCAACTCTGGTTTCTGTAGGTTTAGAGGTTTCTGGATCCCAAAGGAGACCCAATAATTTTTTTTTTTTTTTGAGATGGAGTTTTGCTCCGTCACCCAGGCTGGAGTGCAATGGCACTATCTCAGCTCACTGCAACCTCCTTCTCCCGGGTTCAAGCGGTTCTCCTGCCGCAGCCTCCTGAGCAGCTGGGATTACAGGCGTCTGCCACCACGCCTGGCTAATTTTTGTATTTTTCAGTAGAGATGGGGTTTCACCATGTTGGCCAGGCTGGTCTAGAACTTGTGACCTCAGGTGATCCACCCGCCTTGGCCTTCCAAAGTGCTGGGATTACAGGCGTGTGCCACTGCACCCAGCCGAGACCCTTGTGCCAAGGAAGCAGTATGCAAGAAGAACAATCATCATCCTATCAAGAATAATTGACTCTGATTATCAGAAAAAGGCAGGAAGGAATATAATATTCGGCATCCAGCTAATCCATCTGGGCATCTCTGAATGTGTGCTTTATCCAGATTTGAAGGTAAATTGATGAGTCCAGTAGCTATTGCCTGAAAGGGGCATGGTAACTGGGAGCTCAGATATCTCAGAGATGAGGACATAAGTACCATAAAAGATAAGCCACCAAAACCAAAAGAGATGCAAGCTGAGAACAAGGGAAACCTATCATGGATAACAGAGAAAGGAGTTGATTAAAATCAATTGCCACTCAAACCCAGCCCAGTGAAAGAGACAGCAGTTCATCCCACTAACTTTCCTCTTGTAAGCTTCTCCCATGGAAAGGAGCCCAGCACAGTCATAGAGGACCTGCCCCCAGAAGTCATATGAAAAAAAAAAAAACAAAAAACAAAAACTAGCTTTGAGTGGCAGAAGGAGTGGTCCAAAGTGGATGCTGTGATGTGGAACCCAGTCCCTCCAATGCTGAGATTTATTTTCCCCGATGCAGAAGTGTTGCCAGCTAGCAGCCCTCAGCTAAGAAGAAGCTCCTTGCCCAAGTCACGCTTCCTTACTAAGGGCTGCCTGCATCAATGATAGATCAACATGGCTTTATAACAGCCTGGCCCACTCACCTCAACACAAGATACCTGCAAGACACCCACCCCGACCATTGGCCTGTGTTGAGAATGCATCACAACCTAATCACTCTTTTTTGCACAATCCTTCTTCCTTCTCTTCCACCGCAGGTGTTAATCCTGAGAGTACTCTCCAGTCAACTTCCTGCTTACAAATTTCTATCTCAGAGTTTTGCTGTCTGGGAGACCTGGCCTAAAATATATATAATTATACCATAATAGAAACAAATTGCAGATGACACTGCATTTCAGCTCATCACTTAATTCTGCTAAGTTGTGTTTTAATCATCCCTGTTTAACTTATCATCAGACACTCCCAAAGAAAATTAGAGAATGTTTCCTACATTTTTTAAGTCTCTAACAGCCTACTCATGCTATCTTTAGTCTCAATAAATGACCTTACTTCATAGAAATCAAGGCTAAACATTATTTCCCTTAACCTTCCTCCTCCCACTCCTAAACTTCTTTGTATGCTCACACATACTTTTCTCCTTTCTTCCTTTCTTAGAAAATAAAGTGTCTCTTTCCATTAAGATTAATTCATACTACTTAGTACTTTACCCTATGGTTTCCTGACTTCTCCAAAACAATATTTTATCAAAGTCTTTAATCTCTCCATCTGAAAGTTTCCTTCCTTTTACTTTAAAAATATCTAAGACATTATTTCATCAAAATCTTTAATCTCTCCATAAAAAAGTTTCTTTCCTTTTAGTCTATAAATACCATTGCCTATTTCAAAAACAAAAACAAAAACAAAACCTTGAGGTCTATTTTTGTCTTTAACATGCATCTGTTGCTCTCCTATTCTTTACCACTAAACAAGGTGGAGAAGTCTATAATGACTATTTCATTTTCATTTCTATTTCTATTTCATTTTCAGGCTATATCTCAATAAACTACAATCTGTATTCTATCCAGAGCTCTCTATTAAGACACCTCTCTGAAAAGTCACCAGTAACTTCCTAATAACCAGCTTCAATGGCTTTTCCTTCGTCGTTTTCTTTCTCAACTGCTCTATGGTATTACATCATTTGGCCTTGTCTTACTCTTAAAACACTTTCCTCACTACATTTTCCAAGAAGCTATACTGCCCAGGTTCTCTTTCACCACAAGCTCTTTCATCACATTTTCTCAGTTTCTACCTACCCATTGCAGGCACTCCCAAAGTTCTGTTCTCCAGCGCTTTCTCTTCCAACTATAACCTTCCTCTCATTTAGTGATTCCATTTTTTCCAATTTTGAGCTACAAAAATTATGATTCTTAAAGGAAATCACCAATTTGACATTTTCTCTTTAGCTCTAAACCACATCTTACCATAAAGTAATACATTAATTATTGATTTCAAAATAAATACATTTAATTATGCTGTGAATGTTTCTATTCCCGGGAACTAAACAATTATGCTAAATGTGTGCTGAATATTCTCAATACCTTTTCTGGAATTATTGAGATAATAATATAGATTTTATTAACACATTTTACTATAATGTCAGATTCCCTGATTATGTTCCTGAAATAAATACTGTTTAAAGATGTCATTTGTTTTGTTTTGTTTTGTTTTAATAGATGGGCTGTCACTATGTTGATCAGGCTTCAAATCCCTGGATTCAAATTCCTGGGCTCAAGCAATCCTCTCACCTCAGCCTCCTGAGTAGTTGGGACTATAGGTATGCTACTACACCCAGCCTGATGTTGTATTTATTTTTTAGCACATTGCTTGATATAATTTTGTTCAAGATTTCAAAGTCAATATGCATAAATGAAATGGACACATAAATTTTATTGGAACATCTTCACTGGGTTTATTATTTTCCTATGCTCTGGAAAATTTTGTAGAACATGAAGAGTATCTGTTTCATAACAATTTTCGAGAACTTGCTCAAAATCTTCTGAAACTAGAATTCATTTTTAAGATAGTTCTTTAAAATATTACATTTCTTCCATGGTTTCTCATCTATTTAGATGTTTTATTTCTTCCATACCAGTTTTATCTAGATAAAATGCAAAAACAACTTTTTTAAAAATTTGAAGCATGAATTTTTTTAATTTTTTTTATTTTGATAGGTTTTTGGGGAACAGGTGGTATTTGATTATGTGAATAATTTCTTTAGTGGTGATTTGGGAGATTTTGGTTCACCCATCACCTGAGCTGTGTACACTATACCCAATGTGTAGTCTTTTATCCCTCGCCACCCCTAACTCTTTCCCCCAAGTCCTCAAAGTCCAATGTATCATTCTTCTGCCTTTGCATCCTCATAGCTTAGCTCCCACCTATGAGTTAGAAAATACAATGTTTGGTTTTCCATTCCTAAGTTACTTCACTCACAATAAGAGTCTCCAATTCCATCCAGGTTGTTGTGAATGCCATTGTTTCATTCCTTTTTATGGTTGAGTAGTGTTCCTATACATTCCTACAAATTTTCTTTATTCGTTGATTGATAGGCATTTGGGCTGGTTCCATATTTTTGCAATCACAAATTGTGCTGCTATAAACATGCGTGTGCAAGTATCTTTTTCATCTAATGACTTATTTTCCTCTGGGTAGATACCTAGTAGTGGGACTGCTGGATCAAATGGTAGTTCTACTTTTAGTTCTTTAAGGAATCTCCATACTGTTTTCCACAGTGGTTGTACTAGTTTACATTCCCACCAGTAGTGTAAAAGTGTTCCCTTTTGACCACATCCATGCCAACAGCTAATATTTTTTGATTTTTTGATTACGGCCATTCGTGCAGGAGTGAGGTGGCATCGTATTGTGGTTTTGATTTGCATTTCGTTGATCATTAGTGATGTTGAGCATTTTTCCATATGCTCGCTGACCATTTGTATATCATCCTTTGAGAATTATCTATTCATGTCCTTAGCCCACTTTTTGATGGGATTGTTTTTTTTCTTGCTGATTTGAGTTTTTTGTAGATTATGAATATTAGTCCTTTGTTGGATGTAGAGATTGTGAAGATTTTATCCCACTCTGTGGGTTGTCTGTTAACTCTGCTGATTGTTTCTTTTGCTGTGCAGAAGATTTTACTTTAACTAAATCCCATCTATTTATCTTTGTTTTTGTTGCATTTGCTTTTGGCCTATTGGTTATGAAGTCTTTGCCTAAGCCAATGTCTAAAAGGTTTTTTCTGATGTTATCTTCTAGAATCTTTATGGTTTCAGCAAAAACAACTTTTATAACATATGAGTAAGCTGGCAGAACAAAAATAGATTCTAAGAAACTAAAATTTGAAAGTGGAAATTCGAAATTCAAAAAAATGCAATTAGGAATCCAGCTGGATTGATCCCTGGTTGCCTGGAAATTGGCTTTTAATGGAACTTACACACAAGGGGAAAAGGACAAAGCCTGAATTTTTTTTTCTTTTTTTTTTTTTTGCAAAGTGGAGAATCAGATCATATAATCCTGCCTAAAGGCATAAGTGAGTGAATTAGGGGCAAAGCCTTATAGGAAGATACAATAAGTTTACTGCCACAGCCTTGACTCTGGGAGAAGAGGGATAAAAATCCTCACCTAAGATCTTATAATTACAGGCCTTCCCTTGCATGGGACCAAGAATAGAATTTCTATTGCCTCTACCATTGGAAAAATTCCAAACTGAAAGTAAGTTTAAAATAGTCCTAGATCAGTAGTGCCCCCGGGCACCTGGCAAAAGCAAACACATATTATCTCTGGAGAAACACATTTAAACTCACCTATCAAATAATTTCCAAAAATAAAATTTCAAGGTTAGGAGCTCAACGATAAATAACACAATGGAGAAACAAGCAATCATGACTCAGAATCAGCAGAATCAAGAAGATATAGGATCATACATGCAGCAATTACATATTTTTGAATAACCAGATACAGAAAAATACATAATTAAAAAAATTATATGAATGTGTAAATGAAGGCAAAAGAGCCTATCAAAATTGATCATGCAGACTTGAAGACAGAACCAAATCGAACTTCTAAAAATTAAAATACAATTGAAATTAGAAATTTAATGTCAGGTTAAACAGAAAATTAATGTCAGGTTAAACAGAAAATTAATGTCAGGTTAAACAGATGAATAAACAAATCTGAAGGGAGAATTAGAGAGCTGGGAAATATTTTTGAAGAAATTACTTAGAAATTTCTCAGATGGAAAATATGAAAAAGAAAAGATGATTAAGAAACAGGAAGAATAGAGAGAAAATAGAGTAAGAAAATGTACAGAGACATCACAGAGAAACCATAAGATGAAAAATCAAAGAATCTAATAATTACAATTTCAAGAGAGATTAGAAAGGGAAAAACAATATTTAAATAATGTAAAAGCTAATGATTTCCCAGAATTTTTTTAAGTAAGGAAATTATAAATCCTCAGAATTGAGAGACAACAAATCCAAAGAAGATAAATAGAGGAAGAAATTCACACTTCAACACATATTGGGAATTTGTAAAACCCCGAGACAATGAAAATTTTACAGGCCACCGGAGAGGGAAAAAAAAAATCATATTACCTACGATAGGAAAACATACTGAGGACTAATCTCTCAAGAGCAACAACAGAAGCTAAAAGAATAGTGAAATATCTTCAAAATGCCAAGAGAGCAACTTTCAGGTAAAACTATATTTTCCATTAACACTATCTTTCCAAAATTAAGTTGAAATAAGGGCATTTACAAAAGAACAGAAACTCAAAAGATTTATTATCAACAGATATCACTAGAGGAATGTCTAAAAGGTGAACTTCATGAAAAAGGAAAATAGCATTTAACGGAGGTCTGAGATGCAAAATATGCTAGCAATCAAAGAAAATGGTAAACATGAGATGAATCTGAAAAAGCATGTATAAATCAATAGCAATAATATCTAATTTAGGGATTCAAATATTAATATTTTACTACTTAAGAAAACTAATATTAAAATCTTAGTTCTTAAGGAGTGAAATACTTACAAATGCTAGACTCATTTGTAAGCAGGTTGATCACAATTTAAGCATTCTGTGTCTTTGTAATGTTCAGCAGAAGGGTAACTACAAAAAGAGTACAAGAATATATATAATATCTTTATTAGTAGAAGGGGAAATAAGAATAAAGAAAAAGAGCTTAATCCAAAAGTAGGCAAGAATAGTGAAGAAAAAAAAGAAATAAAGCAGGCTAAATTAAAACCCCAAAATTAGATGATAGAAATGAATACAAATATATCAGTAATTACAATAAAGATAAATAGAATTGATTATTCTGTTAAAAGGCAAAACCAGCCATTTACTGATTATAAGAGAAATACCACCAATTAAAGGAGGGAGTAACATTAAAACTATTTTAATAATATAAAATATAATTAGTAAAATTATTATAGTAACTAGATTATGGAGTTAAAATTAAAAGCAAAATAAAATGTATCACAAATTAGAATATAACTTTGAAGGGAGTTGAAAGAAAAGCTGAATGATCTTATAATCATGAAAAATATTCAATCAATAGTTAACAGTCTTTCTCATAAAAGAATCAAGTATTCATCCCACCTTTGCTGTAAAAATTATACCTCAGGATAATCAAGTAATTGATGACGGGCCATTAATTTTTATAAAAATATTCTAGTCAATAAGCAAGAAAGAATTTATAGAATTAAAATATCACCAGGGGCACACTTGGTTTCTCAAGGCACCTGCTTGGCCCTCTGCCAAGTTTCCTTTTCTTCCTTTCCTTTTCCTCCTTTTCTTACTGTTCTAAAGCTTTTTAATGAACTTCCACTCCTGCTCTGAAACTTGCCTCTGTCTCTTTTTCTGCCTATGACCCTCAGTTAAATTCTTTCTTCTGAGGAGGCAAGAATTGAGGTTACTGCAGACGGATTTGCCACCCTGTGACTTGGATACCTTCCACAGGTAAAATATTTAGTACAATGACTCGACGTCATTAAAGTACCAGAGATTGCCAGCTGGATACTTCACACCTGAGTAAGCTGTGGAACGGGTCCAAAACACCAGAGCTGGAAGTGACGCCCTCAGCTCCTGAACATACTTGCGAGGCCCTGGAAGATCTGAGGTTCCTCTTTAAGCAGAAAGTAATGTCTTTTCACCTCAAAGTTGTGCCCATCAAGCTCCAGATGGTCCTCAGTGAGGAATACCGTCCTCTCAATGTTCAAGAGTCACCTGTCTACAGGGGGCCTCTAGACTGCCTATCAGTGGGACATGACAGAGGCGAAATTCTGCCCCTGTCTCCCTTGAACCTGGCTGAATACTGCTTTCACCAACTCACAGAACCAACCGTGCCCGGACAGCTAGCAAGAGGACAAGAGCCACAGAACCACCACCACCGCCCCTCTGTCAACAGAAAGCAGTTATAGAAGACTGACCTTTGCGCATTTTCCCCCAAAGATTTGGGGTCTTGGAATCTTGAGGGTGGAAATGGTGCAGTGGGTAGCTAGTCAGGTATGAGCAGGGCAGGAGAGGGCACGCACGCGCGCACACACGCACGCACGCGCACACCACGAGTGTTGGGTGACCATCAGGTGATGGTCAGGCAGTTGTTAACTGTCTCTCTAAAGTAATAATTGGCCACAGCCAGTGCCAGAGAAAGTCAGTCTACTAATACATGTAGATAGGAAACACCTGAAACTGATCAGCAGCTTCCCAGTAAGATCTCAGGAGTGGAGAGAAGGAACGCAAGATCCCGGAAGTATGCCTGTGTATAAAACCCCAAGTCAAAAGGTCACGCCGTACACTTGGTTTCTAAAGTCACCCACTTGGCTCTCTTCCAAGTGTACTTTCCTTCTTTTCTTTCCTTTCCTTACTGTTCTAAAGCTTTTTAATAAACTTCCACTCCTGCTCTAAAACAAAGGGAAAAAAAATCACCAGGCCGGGTGCTGTGGCTCATGCCAGTAATCCCAGCACTTTGGGAGGCTGAGGCAAGAGAATCACTTGAGCCAGGCGTTTGAGGCCAGCCTGGACAACATGGCAAAAACCCATCTTTTAAAAAAATAATAATAATAAAATAAAATACCTAGGCAATAATGATCAATGGCTGTGAAGTTCCACTGTATAGTAAGAGTGGACTTCATTGAGAAAATTGCATTTAAGCAAATATTTGAAAACAGTGAGGGAGTTCACCATATGGATATCTGGGGGATGAATATTCCAAGCAGAGGGAACAACCAGTGCCAAGGCTGTTCAGTGGGAGTCTGTCTAAGAGTTAAGAAGTACAAAAAGCAGCCCAGTGAAGCTGGAACATAACGAGGAAAATTGTATGAGATGGAGTCAGGTTGCAACAGGAAGCCAAATTATGAGTAACTGGTAGGATGGAATTGGCATCAGTTGAATAGAGCAAGACTGGTTGAGGTAGGTTTGCTGGGAGAAATCAGAAGTTTTGAATATTGTATGTTTAAGATGTTTATAGTACATCCATGTGAAGCTGTCATGTAGGCAGTTGGATATATAAACCTGAAGTTCTGGGCCAGAAACCAAATGTGGAAACCATCAACATACAGAGAGTATTTACATCCAGGGAACGGGAGTCAGAGCACCAGAGGGAGGAAACTGATAGAAAAAATGAAGACAACCAGGACTGAGTTTTGGAGAGATATCCAGGACAAGACAATACTTTCCACCTTCTTATTTTAATTGATTGATTGATTGAGACAGGGTCTTGCTCTGTCACCCAGGTGGGAGAGCAGTGGTGTGTGTGATCATGGCTCACTGCAGCCTTGACCTTTCAGGCTCAAGCCATCCTCCCATCTCAGCCTCCCAAGTAGCTAGGATTACAGGCACATGCCACTACGCCCGGCTAATTTGTGTATTTTTCGTAGAGACAGGGTTTTGCCATGTTGCCCAGGCTGGTCTTAAACTCCTGAGCTCCAGTGATCGGCCCACCCCAGGCTGCCAAAGTACTGGGGTTACAGGTGTGAGCCACCACATCTGGCTTCATCTTCTTCTTATATACTATATAATTTATGATATATTGTGCTTATTTTTTATAAAGTCTAAGAATATAAAATTACATGAGGGGAGGGATTTTTGTCTTTTCTGTTCAGTCCCCTGAAATATCACAAGTACATAGAATAGTGTCTGGCTTAGTAGGCATTCAATAAATATTTGTTAGCGAAAATCTATGGATTATGTCTTTTATGTTTGTTTTATAAATTATTCCATATGCTTAGGTCATAAAGATAGTCCTCTTTTCTTCTAATTGCATTACATTTTTGCCTTTCACATTTAATTCATAATCCATATGGAATTGATTTTGTGTATGCAGTAAGTAAGAATTTAATTTCATTGTTCACATCTCTTCATTTCTACAGAATAAAGCCCAAAAATATTAGCATAACATTCAGGGGACTTCGTGATCAAGATCCACTTTATCTCCCCTGTGTCATCTCTGACTGCCACCCTGTGAAGCCTTGATTCAACTACACCGAACCACTGACAATTCTTGAGAACATGAAGTTATTAAAAAGTAAAATCTATAGTTGGGGGCAATATAACTGTAGAAAATCCAAAAAAAGGCATTTGAAAAACAAAGTTAATAAGCCTTTAGAGCAATTGTTAAAATGTTTGCATCTATTAAAATGTGTGTAAAGATACCAAATTACGTGAGACATGCTTATAATATTAGCTGATAAAAACAGAATTTTAAATTCTATCTACCATACGGTCTAATCGAAGTTTTAAAAAACCTAAATATGAAATAAATGTTACAGAAATATACTAAAATGTTAACATTAATGGCCATCATATTTGGGAGGACAAATTTTTTCCTACTTCCTAGTTTTATTTTATACACATAAGTTAGGGGGTTTTTTTTGTTTCTGTTTTTGTTTTTTGACACACGGTCTTGCTCTAGAGTATGGTAATGCAATCACCCAGGCTAGAGTACAGTAATGCAATCATGGCTCACTGCAGCCTCGACCTCCGTGGCTCAAGCAATCCTCCCATCTCAGCCTCCCAAGTAGCTGGGACTACAAGCACACACCACCATGCCCTGCTAATTTTTGTATTTTTTTGTGGAGACATGATCTTGCTACGTCGCCCAGGCTGGCCTCGAATTCCTGGGCTCAAGCAATCCTCCTGCTTCATCTCCCAAATTGCTGGCATTACAGGTGTGAGCCACTGCACCTGGCCTTAAGTTAGTTTTACAGTGAAACAAATTTAAAGAAAACATTTCATATTTGCATGTAAATAGCAATGCAATTTATCCTTGATAAGAGAAGTTCCACTAAATTTCAAATAAAGCCTGGAAGAATAGGGACTTTAGCTGTAATTTTACATCAGTCATAACCACCAAGAAAAAATTGAAATGTGTAATTTGGAATATTAAGTGTTTATGCCTAGAAAGCACCTAGGTTCATTGTCACTGAGGTTATATGAATAAATAATAAAGAGATTGGGGGGAACATTTATTACACATTTTCTATGCTATACCTAGGCACTGTGCTAATTACTTTAAATATATTATCTCATTTTTCATTTTAATCCTCAGAGTAACCCTATGATAGAGATATCATCATTTGCAGAGGTAGTTAAGAGCATGGACTCATGGCTTTTCATCTACATGTAATAAGTAGAACCAGGAAAGTAGGTTTACTGATGAGTCTTAAACTAAATTCTCAGGTAATATCAGGTTCTATTTTACAACTGAAAGTGCCCCTAGAGATTAGCTATCCTAATATGTCACAGATGAGGAATGTATAAGTCCGTTCTCACATTTCTATAAAGATACTACCCAAGGCTGTGTAATTTATAAACAAAGGAGTTTTAATTGACTCACAGTCTTGCATGGCTGGGGAGGCCTTAGGAAACTTACAATTATGGCAGAAGGCAAAGGGGAAGCAAAGACCTTCTTCACATGGCAGCAGGAGAGAGAAGTGCAAGCAGGGGAAATGCCAGATCCTTATAAAACCAGCAGATCTCATGAGAACTCACTCACTATCACAAGAACAGCATGGGGGAAACCACCCCCATGATCCAATCACCTCCTCCCTGAACAGTGGGGGATTCCAGTTCAAGATGAGATTTGAGTGGGAACACAGAGCCAAACTATATCAAGAAGATTTCAATATTCAGAGAGAAAAGAGATTAATGATCACACAACTTGTTAAAGGTAGTAACACCAATTCCAGAATTATCGTTTCATCATTCTTTCCACTATAGCATGCTTTGTTCCCTGATCACTGAGTTTAAATCAAAATGATTGAATATTTGCCTTCAAAAATTACCCTGATAATATACTCTTCCCCAAATGGATTCTTTTCAAAAAGGAATTTTAAACAGCTCTCCTGTCCATTGACACAACTTGAACACTGGAGACTGTAAGGACAATACCTGGAGGCCACATACTGATAACACTATCTGCTTTTGGGGAATAAACATGGTATAACCTCTTGAGTAAGCATTGCAGCTTTCAATATATAAATTTTCTATTAAAATGTTTATGAAGCAATTCTTTTTATTGCTACTAAATGAAAACACTGTATCTTCTATTAAAAATTCATTAAAGAATGCCATTCACAAAAAGATTCAATTAAGTATGTGAAATTTATCCCACTGTGACCTGTATTGAGCTGTTCTATAAGAAAACATAGTCCAATTTTTGTTCTGAGCTCATCTCTAGGGGAAAAACTTGAATTTCATTAAGAAAAACAGCTCTGCTCTCTCAATTAGAGTCCCAGTGGAATTTGACTATGTGAACTGTCCTGGGTATAGGGTGGGAAAGAGACCACTCATACTGTATCTCACTCACACACACGGCCTTCCTATAGTATCCTTTCCATGTAAGATTAACCAGTGTTATTTTTTTGAAGATATATCACAGCACTCATTCATTTTTCTCTATAAGCCTAGCAAAGGTCGTGCTCTCTTCCAAAGTTGATGTGCTGAAAATCATAGTTAAATGCTCTCAGGCCTTACTTAAGCATTCCCACCGTAATTGTCCTCTCTCCTCTCTGATGATATAGATTCCCCATCTGCCTTTTGCATCATAGACTCTTCCAGACAATCTAAACTTCTTTCCCTGTGCAGAAATCCCCGCTGAAGGAACAATAGGCCATCCATATTCTGCTTGAGTGGCCTTAAATGATGGAAAACTCACTAGTACTTCCTGAGGCAATCTGTGCATTGCAGGAGCAGCTTTAGTATGAGTTTTTTCCTATATTGGTCATGGAGTCTGCTAATGTTTGTCTAAATGTCCCATGGGTTATTAGACATGACTACCTCCACAAGAGAGGCAATAATCAAACTGTATGAGGATGGCAGGTTTGTTCTCTCATTCATTCCACTTACCCAACACTTTTTACATGTCTCCATGTTCAGTAGGACCTTAATCTTCAGTCATTAAAAATACATATAGCAAAAATAAGGGCTTAGGCACTTGGGGTTGTAATTTTTTCTCACTTATAAACTTTTTATTTCTGGCCAGTCATTTTTAAAGTGCTGATCTATAGACGGGAAATTATTATTATTATTATTATCATTATTATTATTATTATTATTTTGAGACAGGGTCTCATTCTGTCGCCCAGCCTGGAGTGCAGTGGTGTAATCTAGGCTCACTGAAACCTCCATCTCCCAGGTTCAAGCAGTTCTCTGTGCCTCAGCCACCCCAGTAGCTGGGATTACAGGCTTGTGCCACTACCCCCAGCTAACTTTTGTATTTTTAGTAGAGACAGGGTTTCACCATGTTGGGCAGGCTGATCTCGAACTCCTGACCTCAAGTGATCCACCCACTTCAGCCTCCCAAAGTACCAGGATTACAGGTGTGAGCCACCACACCTGCCGGAAATTATTTTTTTAATCTTGGGTCTCACCCCTAAAGATCATGATTCAGAAAGTCTGGAGTAAAGCTGAGGAAATCATATTTAAAACAAAAAAAAAACACTCTGTTGAAGATATTCTGGTACATATCTTGGTACAAGTTTAAGAACTACTGATCTAAATAACTGCTGAATCTCTAGGGTCTCTTTAGTATTCTACAACTGGGAATCGTTACTATGCTTATCAGTATTTAAACCCACTGTGTACGCTAATTGTGACTTCCACCCTACAGCTATGAAAATATGCCTTCTCAATACCCTATATTGCAGGTTGGATTCCATGAGAAACAGCCTTGGAGTCAGAGGTTAGCATGCAGGAAGTTTGTCTGGGAGTGATTGATAACTGTGGGGTAAGGAAATGAAGCAGGATTGGGGAGAGTGAGAAACTGGGCAGAGAAGCCATCTCAAGAAAGACCTCAGCTGACTCACAGGCAGTTCTGAGGCTAGACTAGTTCTGTGATGTTTTTTCTGAGTTGGGACGAGTGGTTGGGTCTTTATACCAGATATCAACCTGTCATTGGATGCAGGCTACCTCAGGAAGGGGTCATAACCTTGGCAACGTGGCTTTCTTCATCAGAGGGCAAACAATGGGGGAATAAATTCCCTCAGTGCTGAAGGGGAATTTGAGTGCACTTCCCAACATCCACTTCACCCCCCTTTGTAGGAAAAAGATGGCAAGCGTTAAACCGAAGCATTCTTCAGCAGAGAACAGTTTTTAAGTCACCGAAAAGAGCACATTACTATCTCTCACTTCCTCCCAGTTCAAGCACTGGATGTTTACAGAATGATTCACCACTAAAATGAAGCATGAATTTCCATGTGGAATTATTTCTAATACCTTAAATGGCACTTCTTAGGGCTCTTCATGTCTACAGTTTTGATAAATCAGGATAAATTGCTTCCAAACAACTGGTCTTTTTTATTTGTTGTTTGTTTAAAAGATTTATAGCTACTTGGGAGGCTGAGGAGGGAGGATCAGTTGAGCCCAGGAGTTCAAGGCTGTAGTGAGCTATTATAGCACCACTGCACTCCACCCTAGGCAACAGAGTAAGACCTGTCTCAAAATAAAAAGACTGCCTCAAAAATAAATAAAACAAAACAAAATATAAAATAAAATGGTCCCTAACCACATCTTCAGAATTGCTTATTCATAGCTCTGGAGAGAAACTAAAAAATCTGCACTTTTAACAAGCACCATGACTAGTTGTGATGCAGGTAGTTCTCAGCCATATTTTGAGAAAAAAAAAAAGAATTAAAAGATAATCTTAAAACAATCAGTGAATATATATAATACATATACTCAAATGAAACAAATATTGTATATACCAGCTTGCATTTTAAAGACTTCAGTGAGAAAGACAGGATGTGGATGAAAAAGAAATCTCCTGCTTAGATCAAAGGAGGATCATGTGATGAAAATGAAGCTCCTAATCTCTTCTTACTGAGGGAAAAAAACTGTAGACTTTCTATATAGAAAATAATACCTACCCCAGGCAAAGAGGAAGAGAAGATACAAAAAAGATCTAGTTAGTTACCAAGAGCTAGTCACTGGTCATCATCAATACGGAACAGGCAACAGCTAAAAGTTGTAGCAACTTTTAAAGTATCTGGGAAATCATGCACAGATCTAGGGATCTTCTACCATCAAAGATGTTGGAAAGAGGAATTGTTACACTTCTGCTCAATGCGCAACAAGAACTGTAATCAAACTAGGCAAACGCTGAGAACAGTTGGAGATTTTAGGTGTTGCTCTAATTGTTACCTTTTGAATATGTTATGTCATTAATAGGCAATATTCCATATTAAAAGTAAATAATATTTGTTCCTTACTAAAGTCTTATCATTTTAGAAAAAGCATGACTATATAATATTATATATACTGGCAACAAACAAATAGAAAATATAATTTGAAAAATAACATTTAAAAAGCATTAAAGAATCACCATGGCGGACAAGAGGCAGGACTAGATTGCAGCTCCGAATCAGATGGACAGAGCAGTGTGTGGAGGCTCGCATTGTGAATTTTAGCTCTGAAACAACTGCAAGAACAAACTAGGAATCCCCAGGACCTACAGACCCTCTGAAGGAAGCGGATTGCTCCTGCAGGACCCGGGAGACACCCCAAATGCTGTAAGGGCCCAAACTGCGGAAGTGGGAAAGGGAGGTCCTCCACCCCCGAACACACCCCCACTGGGGCAATTGAAGGTCTAGTTTGCAAGAGAAGTTTCCGACCTTACCTGGAGCTGAGTCAATTTAGATAGCCGAGCGAAACAGAGGGGTAAAGGAAGCAGTGAGAAACGCCCTGGGAGCTTGCTGGACCCCCAAGCAGGCCATTCCTACCTGGCACCGCAGGGATCCTTTGGGAGGGCGGCCAGAGGCGCAGGAGAAAATGCCACAGAGAAAAGGAAGTCTCCAGCTGAACTTTGTAACAATTTGAACAGGGCAAGAAGCCTCCTGGTCAGAATTCAGGGGATGCCGCAAATCCAAATCCGGTGTGCAGACTCCACAGGTGGGGGAAGAACCAAAACCCTTTCCTTTCACAGCTGGGAGGCGGGTAGCCTGGGGAAAGTTCTTAACCCCTGCTCGCCCACTGCCTGGAAAGAGACTTGGGGCTGTTAGGGGGCATGGTGGGCCAGCCGGTCAGATTGCATGGGAGCTGGGTGAGACCTGTGACTGCTGGCTTTCCCCCACTTCCCTGACAATCTGCGTGACTCAGCAGAGGCAGCCATAATCCTCCTAGGAACACAAGTCTATTGACCTGGGACCCTCACCCCCATTCCCTACAGCAGCCACAGCAAGACCCGCCCAGGCAGAGCCTGAGCTCAAACACGCTTAGCCCTGCCCCCACCTGATGGGCCTTCCCTACCCACCCTGGTAGCCTAAGACAAAGGGCATACACTCCTGGGAGTTCTGGGGCCCCCGCTTACCGACAGTTCTCTCCATGCTACCATAGCTGATGCTCTCTGGAAAGCGCCACCTCCTGGCATGAGGCCAAGAAGCACAAAAATAGAACATTAAACCACCAAAGCTAAGGACCCTCACAGAGTCCATTTCACTGCCCTGCCACCTCCACCAGAAGAGGTGCTGGTATCCATAGCTGAGAGACCCATATTCAGTTCACATCACAGGACTATGTGCAGACAACCCCCAGCACCAACCCAGAGCCAGGTAGACTTGCTGGGTGGCTAGACCCAGAAGACAGATAACAATCACTGCAGCTCAGCTCACAGGAAGCCACATCCACAGGAAAAGGGGGAGAGTACTACATCAAGGGAGCACCCCATGGGACAAAAGAATCTGAACAACAGTCTTCAGCCCTAGGCCTTCCCTCTGACAGAGGCTACCCAAATGAGAAGGAACCAGAAAATCAACTCTGGTAATATGATAAAACAAGGCTCTTCGACACCCACCCAGCCCCCCGCCCAAAAAAATCACACTAGCTCACCAGCAATGGATCCAAACCAAGAAGAAATCCCTGACTTACCTGATAAAGAATTCAGGAGGTTAGTTATTAAGCTAATCAGGGAGGCACCAGAGAAAGGTGAAGCCCAATACAAGGAAATCCAAAAAATGATAGAAGAAGTGAAGGGAAAAATATTCAAGGAAATAGCAAAACAAAAAACTATCAAAACTTCAGGAAACATTGGACCCACTTAGAGAAATGCAAAATGCTCTGGAAAGCCTCAGCTATAGAATTGAACAAGTAGAAGAAAGAAATTCAGAGCTCAAAGACAAGGTCTTCGAATTAACCCAATCCTACAAAGACAAAAAAGAATAAGAAAATATAAACAAAGCCTCCAAGAAGTCTGAGATTATGTTAAATGACCAAACCTAAGAATAAATGGTGTTCCTGAGGAAGAAGAGAAATCTGAAAGTTTGGAAAACATATTTAGGGGAATAATTGAGGAAAATTTCCCCAGCCTTGCTAGAGACCTAGACATCCAAATACAAGAAGCATAAAGAACACCTGGGAAATCCATCAAAAAAAGGTCATTGCCTAGGCACACTGTCATCAGGTTATCTAAAGTTAAAATGAAGGAAAGAATCTTAAGAGCTGTGAGACAAAGATACCAGGTAACCTATAAAAGAAAACCTATCAGATTAACAGCAGATTTCTCAGCAGAAACTCTACGAGCTAGAAGGGATTGAGGCCTTATCTTTGGCCTCCTCAAACAAAACAATTATCAGCCAAGGATTTTGTATCCAGTGAAACTAAGCATCATATATGAAGGAAAGATAGTCATTTTCAGACCAACAAATGCTGAGAGAATTCACCACTACCAAGCCACCACTACAAGAACTGCTAAAAGGAGCTCTAAATCTTCAAACAAATCCTGGAAACACATCAAAACAGAACCTCTTTAAAGCATAAATCACACAGGACCTATAAAACAAAAATACAAGTTAAAAAGCACAAACAAAAAAACCAAGGTACACAGGCAACAAATAGTACAATGAATGCAACAGTACCTAACATCTCAATACTAATATTGAATATAAATGTCCTAAATGCTCCACTTAAAAGATACAGAACTGCAGAATGGATAAGAACTCACCAACCAACTATCTGCTGCCTGCAGGAGACTCACCTAACACAAAAGGACTCACATAAACTTAAAGTAAAGGGATGGAAAAAGGCATTTCATGAAAATGGACACCAAAAGTGAGCAGGGGTAGCTATTCTTGTATTAGAAAAAAAAAAACTTTAAAGCAACAGTGGTTTAAAGACACATTATATAACAGTAAAAGGCCTTGTCCAACAAGAAAATATCACAATCCTAAACATATATGCACCTAACACTGGAGCTCCCAAATTTATAAAACAATTACTAATAGACCTAAGAAATGAGACAGACAGCAATACAATAATAGTGGGGGACTTCAATACACCACTGACAGCACTAGACAGGTCATCAGGACAGAAAGTCAACAAAGAAACAATGGATTTAAACTCTGCCTTGGAACAAATGCACTTAACAGATATATACAGAACATTTCTTTCAACAACTGCAGAATTCACATTCTATTCAACAGCACATGGAACTTTCTCCAAGATAGACCATATGATAGGCCACAAAATGAGCCTCAATAAAGTTAAGAAAATTGAGATTATATCAAGCACTCTCTCAGACCACAGTGAAATAAAACTGGAAATCAACTCTAAAAGGAACCTTGAAAACCATGCAAATACATGAAAATTAAATAACCTGATCCTGAGTGATCATTGGGTCAAAAACAAAATCAAGATGGAAATTTAAAAATTCTTCAAACTGAATGACAATGACACAACCTATCAAAACTTCTGGGATACAGCAAAGGCAGTGCTAAAAGGAAAGTTCACAGCCCTAAGGGCCTACATCAAGAAGACTGAAAGAACACAAACTGACACTCTAAGGTCACACCTCAAGGAACTAGAGAAACAAGAACAAACCACATCCAAACCCAGCAGAAGAAAGGAAATAACCAAGATCAGAGCAGAATAAAATGAAATTGAAACCAAAAAATACAAAAGGTAAATGAAACAAAAAGCTTGTTCTTTGAAAAGATAAATAAAATTAATAGACCATTAGCAAGATTAACCAAGAAAAAAAGAGAGAAAATCTGAATAACCTCAATAAGAAACAAAACAGGAGATACTACAACTGACACCACAGAAATACAAAAGATCATTCAAGGCTATTATGAACACCTTTACCCACATAAACTAGAAAACCTAGAAGAGGTGGATAAATTCCTGGAAAAATACAACCCTCCCACCTTAAATCAGGAAGAATTAGATACCCTGAGCAGACCAATAACAAGCAGTGAGATTGAAATGGTAATTAAAAAATTACCAACAAAAAAAAGTTCGGGACCAGATGGATTCACAGCAGAATTCTACCAGACATTCAAAGAATTGGTTCCAATCCTTTTGACACTATTCCACAAGATAGAGAAAGAGGGAACTCTCCCTATTTCATTATATGAAGCCAGCATTACCCTAATACCAAAACCAGGAAAGGACATAACCAAAAAAGAAAACTACAGGCTGATGTCCCTGATGAACATAGATGCTAAAATCCTTCACAAAATACTAGCTAACTAATCCAATAACATGTCGAAAAGATAATGCACCATGATCAAGTGGGTTTCATACCACAGATGCAGGGATGGTTTAACATACACAAGTCAATAATTGTGATACACCACATAAACAGAATTAAAAACAAAAATCACACGATCATCTTAAAGACGCAAAAAAAGCATTTGACAAAATCCAGCATTCCTTTATGATTAAAACTCTCAGCAAAATTGGCATACAAGGGACATACCTCAATGTAATAAAAGCCATCTATGACAAACCCACAGCCACATAATACTGAATGGGGAAAAGTTGAAAGCATTCCCTCAGAGAACCGGAACAAGACAAGGATGCCCACTCTCACCACTCCTCTTCAACATAGTACTAGAAGTCCTAGCCAGAGCAATCAGACAAGAGAAAGAAATAAAGGGCATCCAAATTGGTAAAGAGGAAGTCAAACTGTCACTGTTTGCTGATGATATGATCATTTACCTTGAAAGCCCTAAGGACTCCTCTGGAAAGTTCCTAGAACTAATAAAAGAATTCAGCAAAGTTTCCAGATGCAAGATTAACGTACACAAATCAATAGCTCTTCTATACACCAACAGCGACCAAGTGGAGAGTCAAATCAAGAACTCAACTCCTTTTACAATAGCTGCAAAAAAAATAAAATAAAATACTTAGGAATATACCTAACCAAGGAGGCAAAAGACCACTACGAGGAAAACTACAAAACACTGCTGAAAGAAATCATAGATGACACAAACAAATGGAAACACATCCCATGCTCATGGATGGATAGAATCAATATTGTGAAAATGACCATACTGCCAAAAGCAATCCACAAATTCAACACAATCCCCATCAAAATACCACCATTATACTTCACAGAATTAGAAACAACAATTCTAAAAGTCATATGAAACCAAAAAAGAGCCTGCATAGCCAAAGCAAGACTAAGCAAAAAGAACAAATCTGAAGGCATCACACTACCTGATTTCACACTATGCTATAAGGCTATAGTCACCAAAACAGCTTGGTACTAATATTAAAATAGGCACATAGACCAATGGAACAGAATAGAGAACCCAAAAATAAACCCAAATACTTACAGCCAACTGATCTTCGACAAAACAAACAAAAACATAAAGTGGGGAAAGGACACCCTTTTCAACAAATGACTAGCCACATGTAGAAGAATGATGGAATACTACTCAGCCATAAAAAGGAAAGAATTCACAGCATTTGCAGTGACCTGGTTGAGACTGGAGACTATTATTCTAAGTGAAGTAATTCAGGAATGGAA
This sequence comes from Pan troglodytes, assembly GCF_028858775.2. NCBI lineage: Eukaryota > Metazoa > Chordata > Mammalia > Primates > Hominidae > Pan > Pan troglodytes. Next base: position 26,813,457 of record NC_072408.2, on the reverse strand, counting down.
AATCAAACACCGTATGTTCTCACTGATATGTGGGAGCTAAGCTATGAGGACGCAAAGGCATAAAATGATACAATGGACTTCGGGGACTTGAAGGGAACGGTAGGAGCAGGGCGAGGGATAAAAGACTACAAATAGGATACGGTGTACACTGCTCGGGTGATGGGTGCACCAAAATCTCACAAAGCTCCACTAAAGAACTTATTCATGTAACCGAATACAACCTGTACCCCAATAACCTATGGAAAAATAAATTTAAAAATAAAGAAGATTACCCTACAATCCCTCCTCTTCTGCTTCTGTTGTAAAAACAGAAGATTGGGAGAAGACACAACTGACATACTCCAAGTTTTTCTGCATTCCAGAATTGGCTGGGTAACCATACTGCTATATGGAACTTGATAGCACATTCATGAGAATTTTACTAAATACAAGTCACTTTATCACAAAAATGAATAAATAAATCATTTATTCTGGAATAAATCATCAAGTACTTTGAAATAAATCTAAAGAGTGAAGTGTAACATCTCTACTCCAAAAAAATACAAAATGTTGGCTGGGCATGGTGGCTCATGCCTGTAATCCCAGCACTTTGGGAGGCCAAGGTGAGCACATTGCTAAAGACCAGGAGTTTGAGAACAGCCTGGGCAACATAGCGAAACCCCATCTCTCCAAAACAAACAAACAAACAAAAATTAGCCAGGTCTAGTGGCACATGTTTGTAGTCCTAGCTACTTGGAAGGCTGAGGTAGGAGAATTGATTGAGCCCAGGAGGTTAAGATTGCTGTGAGAGATGATTGTGCCACTGTACTCCAACCTGGGTGACAGTGCAAGACCCTGTCCCCAAAAATAAAATAAATAAAATAAAAAATAACAAAAATTATTGGGAGAGAGATATTATATTCATAAATTAGAAGACTCAATATTGTAAAATTATCATTTTCTCCCAAATTGATCTATAAATTCAATGCAATCCCAGTCCAAATCCCAGCTAAACATTTTTTTAATGAATTTAACAAGCTAGTTCAAATATTTGTATAGTAATACAAAGAACAGTCAGTCTTTCACTTTCAGGTATCAAGACTTATTACATTGCTGCAGTAATTAAGAGAATTAGTGAAAGGATAGATATTAGTCAATGGAAAAGAAAAGAGTCCACTTGATGTATGATTAAAGTAACACACGATTAGTTAGGAAAAGGATATTCTTTTTAGTCAGTGTTGCTGGGTCAACTGGATATGAATCAGTTGGGTAACCACAGGGGAAAACGTGAATCTTGAGCTTCTGCCTCACCTCATATGCAAATACCAGTTCCAGATATACTGTAGATCTATCCATACGTGAAAGCTAAAAAACTGAGCTTCTTGGCGCACAGAAAGTCAAATATCACATGTTCTCATTCATCTGTGGGAGCTAAAAAAGTGGATCCCATGGCAGTAGAGGATAGAATGCTGGTTACCAGGGGCTGGGAAGGGAAGGGAGAAGGGGGCATGAAAAGAAGTTAGTTAATAGGTACAAAAGTGCAGTTAAATAGTAGGAATAAGTTCTAACATTCAATAGTACAGTAAGGAAATTACAATTAAGAATAATTTATTGTACATATCAAAATAGCTAGAAGATAATTATAATATTCCCAACACAAAGAAAAGATAAATGTTTGAGGTGATGGATATCCCAGTTACCCTGATTGTTACACATTGTATACATGTATCAAAATATCACATGTACCCCAAAAATATGTATAACTATTTTTGTTGCGACAAGGTCTTGCTCTGTTGCCCAGGCTGTGGTGCAGTGCTGAGATCTCGGTTCACTGCAGCCTCGACCTCCCAGGCTCCAGTGATCCTCCCACCTCAGCCTCCCAAGTAGCTAGGACTACAGACACACGCTACCATACCCGGCTAATTTTTGTATTTTTTGTAGAGAGGGAGTTTCCCCATGTTGAACTCCTAGGCCCAAGTAATCTGCCCGCCTCAGCCTCCCAAGGTACTGGTATTACAGGCATGAGCCACCACACCTGACTGTATAATTATATCAATTAAATTTGTTTTAAAAAATAGGACTTCTGGAATAAATCATAAAAGAATATTTTAATAAAATTTATAAAAAACAAAAAATATAAAATTTATTAAACAGATTTATTAAACAGAATTTAAAAGGGACTAACCATAAAAGAAATAAAAATTGATCAATTATATTACATTAAAATTAATAATGTCTGTTCATCAAAGACATCACTAAGAAGTAAAAAGTTAAGCCCCAGAGTGGAAGATGTTTCCATACATCTTACTGACAAAAGGCTCCGATTCAGAATACAAGAGAACTCCTAAAATCAATAAGAAAAATACAGACAATCCAATAGAAAAACTGGCCAAGAAACTTGAATAGACACTTTGCAAAAGAGGATATCCAAAGGGCCAGTAAACATATCTAAAGGCACTCAGCTTCTTCAGCTGAAACAAGAATGAGACACCATGACCATCTGCCATTAAGGGTAAAAATAAAAATGACAGTACCAAGAGTTGACAAGGATGAAAAGCATGTGGAATTCACATAAAACTTCTTGGGAAAAACTATTCAGCAGTTTCCACTAGAAATGATTACCATATGCTCCAGCAGTTCCACTCCTTAGTATGTATACACACAGACACACACACACACGCACACACACAAATGTGTCTCTATCTTCCCTAAAAAACATATATAAGAATGTTTATAGGAACATTGTTAATATTAATGAAAAAATTGTGGACTTTTCATACAACAGAATAGTTAGTACTATAGAGCAGTGAGGATGACACAGATTTGCTACATGCAACACCAGGAATAAATCTTACAAACATAATGTTCAGCTAACAGAGACAGACCCAAAAAGTATATCCTCTTTGGTTACATTTATATAAATTCCAGAATCAGGCAAAACTATTCCACAGTTTAGAAGTCAAGATGGGCCGGGCGCGGTGGCTCACGCTTGTAATCCCAGCACTTCGGGAGGCCGAGGTGGGCGAATCATCTGAGGTCAGGAGTTTGAGACCAGCCTGACCAACATGGTGAAAACCCGTCTCTACTAAAAATACAAAATTAGCCGGGCATGGTGGCGCACACCTGTAATCCCAGCTACTCAGGAGGCTGAGGCAGAAGAATTGCTTGAACCCAGGAGGTGGAGGTTGCAGTGAGCCGAGATCACACCATTGCACGCCAGCCTGGGCAACAGAGCAAAACTCCATCTTAAAAAAAAAAAAAAGTCAAGGTGGTGGTTACATTTGGGGCTGTAAAGACTGGATGGTTATACCAGAATGGACTTTGGGCTTCTAATCATAGCGTATTTATTTTTCAGGGTATTAGTAACTTCCTTTGTGGAAATTGATAAAACTATGACCTGTGGTCTGTACACTTTTCTGTATATTTGTTATACTTCAATAAACGTGTATTTTTCCTCAAACATCCAAAGCATTTCACAAGAGAGAAACACTGATTTCTCTTCGCCTAAAACAAATGCGGGATCTCAAGAACCCCTAGCTCAGGTATGAAGCCAACTAAACCTTCACTCTCACAAATGACAGATGTCTCCAGCTGCAATTTTCTAAGGCTGATATATTTCCAAGGTTCAACCGCTCCACTTATGAGGATTTTTCCATACATGGTTCTGATGCTGATAAGATCAGACTTTGTTGGATTTCAGAAATTTATTTTCCATTTCTTAATTGCAATGGCAGCCATAAAACAATTGCAGAAAGACGATTTGCCATCCAAATCTTTAAAAAGAAAAAGGAAAGGAAAGAAAGAACAAAGAAAAAAACAACTTAAATGCTAATCCATCTGCATTAGTTGATCCCAGCATCCTCATTTTAAATTCCCATTGAATCTTATTGTATAATTTTAGTGTTTTGCAAAGAAACAAGTTTTTATGAATTCCTACAGGCTGGAATCATAGATATTTATCCCTTTATTCTTGATATTTCATTTTCAACATCAAAAACAGCGTTAATTCAGCTTCACATTTTACCAAATGTTATGTTGATGTTCCAAAACTGCCTGGCCCCAACTTTAATTCCTTCCCACTTCTGATTAGTCTATTCCATGAGAACCACAGCAACTGAAATTGCCCCAGAAGAAAAGAGAAAGAATTAGAGTTTAGTTACTGACTTTTCAAAAGGTCATGGAAAGGAATATGTAAACCAATCAGGTGACAAATAATTGCTGGTACAAAATGAGCGGTGCAAATGACTTCCTATTGAGATTTTTAAACTTTCTCTATGACTAAGCTATGGTAAAGAACAGTGTCTACCAATTATAATTTCTAATAAAGAATCTGGCCTAAAAGGTTTTTTCATTACTTTTATTGAGCTATCTAGACTTCTCTCTATTTTTTACAATTGGTACAATTAATCTATAAGAGCAAATTTTAGTCATCTTCCTTTAAAGACTATGTCATTCTGATACTAATTTTGTCTTATATCAAGATAAAAACCTACATAAGGAGAACAAAAACTAATAAGTCACAACTTGTACTTTCATTCAGAAAAATTGAAAAGAACACTTCTTATTTAAAGTAGTGGTAAATAGTTAGATTTTCTTCCACTACTAAAAGTCTTTACCAATAAAAATGTGCATACCTGTAATATATTCAGAATGCAATGAAATCATAAAATCATAGATAAATAAAAAATATATTTACCTGCCAACATCTGTTTTTATTACTGACAATTGGGTAGGAAAACAATTTTGCAAGTCTGACCATTCCTTTAGAAATCACAATGACCCTAAAGTAATATTTTTCTTCCTCTAAGTGTTAGTAATTTCCATGGCAACTCTCCATCTGCTTTTCACTATTTTCACAGACTTTTTAAATTAAGCTTACATATGTCAATGTTCCAAGATTATCTTTGTGTTTGCATAAACCATATGGCTCTTTGACAAAGTTCATTATGCCATAACATTAGAGAAATATTTAAATGTCACATCTGTTATGTAAAAAAAAAAACTGATGTAAAATAGAAGTGAAGTTGGGATGGGAAGTACTATTTCTACAAATTCATTTGCAATCAATTTTTAAGCCAATGACTACAGGCTTCTCCTTAGTTTCTAAATCAGAAAAATGATTTAGATTCCAAGGAGAAAGTATTCCATACAGAATATTCTTAAGTTTATCCAATACTTAAAATGTATAGGAAATATCCAAGCTTCCCAATATAACCAGATATTAGCAGTCTCCATCACATGAATTACACAAGTTTTACTAAGGATTATATAAAAGGGTAAGGTCTCCTTTACACTATAGTTTCAATGTTTGCCCCTCCAAAACTCACGTTGAAATGTAATTGCTATTATAACAGCTTTAATGATGTGGGACCATTCAAAGGTGTTGAGGCCAGGAGAGTTCCACCCTCATGGGTGGAATTGGTGCCATTATTAAAAGGGCAAGTTCAGCCCCCTCTTGCTCTCTCTCATCCTCTCACCTTCTGCCATGAAATGATGTAGCAAGAAGACCCTCGCAAACAGCCAGCATCTTGATATTGTACTTCCCAGCCTCCAGAACTCTGAGCCGATAAATATCTGTTCATTTTAAATTGTCGAGTCTCAGGTATTCTATTATAGCAGCACAATGGACCAAGACACCTTTAAAAAAAAAAAAAACTTACTAAAAGCCAGATGGGAGCTATGTGTCAAACAAGTTTGGAACTTCTTTTCCCACTACCAAATCCTTTTCATAATGTTAATAGAGAATGGCTTCAAAAATAATTAGGACCATGAGAAGTGTCCTGTTTTGAAATAAATTAAACTTTCATCCAAGATTTATTATTTATTCTTCAGTCATATGTGACTGAAATCTGCCACAAGATCTTACAGAGAAGAAAAACCAACAGAACCCTTGACCTTTAACTATTGAGACTTTGGTACTAAGAAAGGCAATTATTTTAATGGCTACATTTCCTACCAAAAAAAACCCATTAATTTTAAGAAGACTTTCTTAAAGATGCAAAAAAATAATCTTATATGGCATTGTCCAATGGATTATTTTCTTCTTTTTTAAGTAGGTAGATCAGTCTTGCATATAGAGAAGGCACATGTTCGATGACTTCTTTAGAAGAGTTGAGAAGAATGTCACTGTTACAGCCTTATCTACCACTCTAACTTGCTCTTGAGCCCCAAATCTCTACTGTCTGCTTTTATCTGTTTAGGTCATTGAAATTCCCTGAAGAAATACTCACATCTGAGAAAGACAAACCATGACATGTCAGCTCAGTTTATTTGCATTTCCCTAGCAAAGAATAGTGCGCTGAGAAAATAGAATAAGTATGTTTCCATAAGATAGGATGCAAGTAGCCGGGTGCAGTGGCTCATGCTTGTAAGCCCAGCCCTTTGAGAGGCCAAGGCAGGCAGATCGCAAGGTCAGGGGTTCAAGACCAGCATGGCCCATATGGTGAAACCCTGTCTCTACTAAAAAAAATACAAAAATTATCCGGGCGTGGTGGCAGGCGCCTGTAGTCCCAGCTACTCGGAAGACTGAGGCAGAAGAATCGCTTGAACCCAGGAGGCGGAGGTTTCAGTGAGCCAAGATTGTGCCACTGCACTCCAACCTGGGTGACAGAGCGAGACTTGGTCTCAAAAAAAAAGAGATAGGATGTTAGTGTCCCCACTGGAGCTCTACCTAGCAAGACCAGACTGGAGTAATCACCTACAGAAAAAGACCTTTTAAAAGTTGGGCAGGGAGAGTGTCATGAGCACATTAATTATCTGGAGCAGGCCCAAACATGAAATGACAAAGTAAGTCAAGTTTAACTTCTTTGAATTTGTCCATTGTTAGGCATGCCTTAATGCAGTGATGTTTAACTTTGTTTGTATGGCAGATTCCTTCCAGAATGTGATAGAGAGCTAAGTTTCCCACAGAATTTTCCCTTAAGGCATGGCTATAATTCGTGTGGTAGTATGTGACAGGATTTCCTTCTTTGTATGGATGAGTAATATTCCATTGTATGCGTGTATCAAATTTTCTTTATTCAGTCATCAATCAATAGACATTAAGGTGGTTTCAACCTTTTGGCTGTTGCAAGTAATGCTGCAATGAACATGGGAGTTCAAATATCTCTTCCAAATCCTGATTTCAGCTCTTTTGGATAAACACCCAGAAATGGGAATGCTGGATGGTAGTTCTGTTTTTTAATTTTTTGAAGAACCTCCATACTGTTTTCCACAAAAGTGGACATCATGCTACATGAAATCAGCCAGTCACAGAAGGACAAGACTGCATGATTTAATTTATATGAGGTTTTTAAAGTAGTCGGACTCACAGAAACAAAAAGTAGAATGATGGTTGCAAAAGCTGGAGGGAGGTGGAAGTAGGGAGTTGCTGTTCAATGGGTATAAAGTTTCAGTTGTACAAGATGAAAAAGTTCTAAATATCTGCTGTACGACATTATGCTTATAGTTAAAATTTTGTTAAGAGGGTAGATGTCATGTTATAAGTATTTTACCACAATAAAGTAGCTGTAATATTTGCATTAACTTTATGGAGTTCAAGGTCTTTCTGATGCACCAGATTAAGAGTCCTTGATCTGGAGGATCCCTAGAACCCAAGGAGGTTCTCTGTCCCATGATGACTGAGGCAGACAGGACGTACCTGAGGAGACAGGACCTCTCCAGAAAGTCAGAATGGTGACACTAACCCTCCATTGTAATCAGCAGGATCTCTTATCTGCTACAATTCAGAATAGCTATTGCTATTACATTTTTTGATTTAAAAAAATTAGAGTATTTGTAATCTTGTCAATTATCAATTCCCATTCTTCATTCTATGTCATGGTAAAGAAGGTATCTGTATCAGCTGTTTAGAATTATCTAAAGCAACTGTGACATCAGAAATAATATACCTTTACCTTTACGGATATGAAAGAATATTTTTCATAAAGTGGAAGGGAAGGAGGAAAAAAGGAAGGAAAAAGGAGAGTTGACATCTTAGTAGTCAAGATGTTCTATCTGTACACAATTGGTTGATGTATATATAAATCTATATACATATAGATTATATAAGTATAGTCTACTATATATATACTTATATGAATATAGATACACATACTGTGTATATTACTATACATAGTATGTATGTCCATATGTATATTTCTAATTAGAAAATGTATAAACAGAGAGACCATTTTCAGGTTCTGAGGCAAAACTACTTCTGAAGCTAATTAGTAATGAGGATTGTAGACGTAGACATAAAGATTCAAAGAATTAGAAACCAAATCAATATTTTCTGAAACTTTACCCTTCACCTTGAACCTCTCGGAGTGGCAATCAAAGGTTCTTTATGTGCTTAAGTTAAAAAGTCTTACCCTAACACACAATTCCATGTGGAATAATCAAACAATCCAAATGTCAGAATTCAGACAATTCTTAAGGGAAACCTAAAAAGAAACATACAGAAAAGTCCCCTAACCTTCAATTAAAAACAAAATATTTTTTAAATATTTTGTAAATATTTAAAGTAAATTTTTCTTAAAGTCTTTTCTAACCACCTACTCTCTCTGTCCCAATTTCCATTTATTAAAATTAAAATTCATTTATCCTCTTGCCATCCTGGAAAATTCCAGATTATCTATCCACTGCCTTTGACCATGCTGCTCTCTCGCTGTTAACAGAACTCTGTCACCTTGAGGTCCTTTCACGCCTTTATCTGGAGTAATTAGTGCTATTGATTTGAAAGATTCACAGAACACTTTTTGAGTGGTCCTGGAGATCCTCAGTTGTGATGTACTGTTTACTGTTTTTTTTTTTTTTTAAACAAAAAATTCTTTTAAGAGCTCCACAGTATTGTTTTTAAACTTTTATTTCTGCTCCAACTCCTTCCCCTTCATCCCATACCCCACCACACTAGGCTTAGCCACCTCCTTCTCCATAGTATTTATGCAGCTCATATATACATTTATCCTGGCATTTATGGCACCAAAATCGCCCCAAATTTAAATAAATTATCTCAGATAATTAGTTTCCTAGAATATTACAAGCTAGCATATCTGGTCCTCCAGCCCCACCCACTCTCTCTACACACACACACACAAATGTTTGCATTATCCCCATATAATTTCCAAAAGATAATACAAACTCTTTCAAAATAGGCTTAGATTAACTTATATAGCACCTATTAAGTGTTAGACCCTGTTGGCTTTAAAGACCGCTTCATTTCATCAACTTCCACAGTAGCTTTTACTCCCATTTTGGAGCTCAGGAAACTGAAGCACAGAAATCTAGGTAAATTTCCCAAAGTTGCACAACCAAAGGGTGACAAAGCCAGGACACAAGCCAGCCATTGGCCTCCATAACAGAGGGACATCTGGCTCTTTCCTCTCATTTGATCCTATGTAGTAGTATCTTCAACAGAGTATCCCAGATTGATCCCTTGTCAATTTCCATTGCCAAATCCAGGCTCTCACCATAAAACTAGTCTCCCCACTTAACAGTTCCCATCTCACCCATAACATGCACCTCCAGAAAAACAAAACTTTGCATACACTGTGATCATCACATAGTCCCCTAATTAAGAAGCCCTATTATTTCTCAGATTATATCCAGATATCCAGGTTTCTTCTGCTAAAAATTGGGCTTCTACAGCATCTTTGCACCTACTTCACAAGTGTTTGTTTCACACTGGGGACACAGAGGGATAGAGTCCTTGCCATCAGAGAACTTACAGTCCAGTAAGAGAAAGCGGACACTTAAATAAGAATGTGAAAGAGTACGTGTCTAAGTCCATTTTCTGTTGCTTATAACAGGATATCTTAAATTGGGTAATTTACAAAGAAAAGAAATTTATTTCTTACAGTTATGGAGTCTAAGTCCAAGGTTGAAGGGCCACATCTGGTGAGGGCTTTCTCATTAGTAGGGACTCTGCAGAGTCCTGAGGGAGCAAAGGGCATCACATGATGATGCCTGCTCAAGTCTCACTGTCTCTTCTTATAAAGTCCTACTCCCATGATAACCCATGAATTCATTATTCCATTAATCTACTAGTGGATTTATCCATACATGAGGGCAGAGCCTTCATCACCCAATCATCTCTTAAAGTCCCCACCTCTCAATGCTGCCACGTTGAGGATTAAATTTCAACATGAGTTTTGGAGGGGACAAATACTCAAACCATAGCATTCTTTTACCGGCCCCCCCAAAACTCACGTCCTCCTCCTATACAAATACATTCATTCCATCCTCGTAGACCCAAAGTCTAAACTACTTCCAGCACCAACTCAAAAGTCTAAATTCCAGAGCCTCATCTATGAGCCTTTGAAATCAAAACAAGTTATTTACTGCCAGGATACAATGGTGAGACAGGCATAGAGTAAACATTCCCATGGCAAAAGGAAAAAACAGGCCAGGATAAAGGAGTAATGGGCCCCAAGAAAGTCCAAACCCCAGCAGGGCAGACCTCAAAGCTGGAAAATAATCTCTTGTTATCATGTGCTACTTCCTGGAGAGACTGAGGTGGGGATTAGGCCCCCAAGGCCTAAGGCAGTCCTATCCCTATGGCTTTACTTGGAGCAGTCCACATGGCTGCTCATAAGGGTTAGAGTCCAGTACCTGCAATTTTCCCAGACAGTGATTGCATGCTGCCAGTGGTTCAACAGTTCTGGGGTCATGATGGCTCTCCGGCTCCCATGGCTCCACTAGGTAACTGCCCCAGTGGGGACTTTCTGTAGTGGCCTCACTTCCACAGCTCTACTAGGCATTGCCCAGGTGAGGACTCTGTGGCAGCTCCAACATCACGTTTTCACTCTGGCATTGCTCTAGTGGGGGCTTTCTGCAGTGGCTCTGCCCCGGCAACAGGTCTCTGCCTGGGCTCCCAGGCTTTAGCAACATTCCTTGAAATCTGGCTGAAGGCTGACAAGCCTCCACAGCTCTTGCTTTCTGCAAGCCTGCAGAATTAGCACCACATGGACACTGCCAAGGCTTACTTAACACCTCGGGCCATTTGAACTCCAGTTAGAGTGGCCAAGAAACACTGCACCAGAATTTGGGGAGCAGAGTTCCAAGGTGGCCCAGGGCAGCAAGCCTGTGGAGTGTGCATTGGGTACCTCCCTTGAAATCACTGTACCCTTATAGGCCTGTGGGCCTGTAATGGCCTGTGATGGGAGGGGCAGACTCAAAGATCTGTGAAATGCCTTCAGGGTCTGTCTCCCACTGTCTTAAGAAATAGCACCTGGCTCCCTTCTATCCATGCTAATCTCTTTGGCAAAGGTAGCTGGACTATACCCTTGGTTTCCTCTCCCGAACATGCTTTTTCACCCTTTACATGGTCTGGCTGAGCTTTCTAAATCTTTCTACTTTGCTTCTCTTTTGATCATAAATTCCATCTTCAAGTCATATTTTCCCTCTTGCAGCTTAGCATAAGCAATTAAAAGCAGCCAGGCAGAAGCCTGAATGCTTTGCTGCTTGGATATTTCTTCTGCCAGCTACCCTAATTCATCAATCTCAAGTTCAGCCTTCCACAAAGCCCTTGGCCATGGACACAGTTCAGCCAAGTTATTTGCCAGTTTATAACAAGGAAAGAAGGATAGCTTTTATTACAGTTTTCTTTCTTTTCTATTCTTTTTTTTTTTTTCTTTGAGACAACGTCTGGCTCTGTCACTTAGACTGCAACCTCACTCGCTGCAACCCCAGGCTCAAGCCATCCTCCCACCTCAGCCTCCCAAATAGCTTGGACTACAGGCATGCCCCATCGCACCCAACAAGTTTTTGTATTTTTTGTAGAAACAAGGATTTGCCATGTTGCCCAGACTGGTCTCAAACCTGTGAACTCAGGAAATCCACCCACCTTGGCCTCCCAAAGTGCTGGGATTATAGGCGTGAGCCACCACACCCAGCTACTACCGTTTTCAATACCTTGTTCCTGAGTTCCATCTGAAACGTCATTAGAATGGCCTTTACTATCCAGATTTTATTCAGGTCATGACCACTGAACCAGTCTCCAAGGAGTTCCAAACTTTCCCTAGTCTTCTAGGAGTCCACTGAGACCCTGGGAGCCCGTTGAAATTATTCAAACTAGCCAATTCTAAGCCCTTATCAGAATGCAGGCTTTTTTCTAGACTGCTTCTCCAAATTCTTCCAGCCTCTGCCCATTACCCAGTTCAAAAGCCACCTTTACCTTTTCAGGTATTCGTTATCAGCACCACCCTACTCTCAATTCCAATTTTCTGTCCTAGTTCATTTCTGTTTCATATAAGAGAGTATCTAAAACTGGATAATTTATAAAGAAAAGGAGCTTATTTCTCATGGTTATGGAGCCTGAGAAGTCCAAGATCAAGGGACCACATCTGGTGAGGATCTTCTTGCTGGTGGGGACTCTCTGCAGAGTCCCAAGGCAATGGAGGGCATCATATGCGGAAGGAGCTGAGCATCCTCACGTGGTTACTCAGGTCTCTCTTCCTCTTCTTACAAAGCCACCAGTCCTGCTCCCATGATACCATATTAATCCATTAACCCATTAATCTATTATTCCATTAATGAATTTATCCATTCATGAGGGCAAAGCCTTCATGACCCAATCACCTCTTAAAGTCTCCACCTCTCAGTACTGACACACTGGGGATTAAACTTCAGCATGAGTTTAGGAGGAGACAAATATTCAAACCATAGATTCATGCTATAGGCACCTTTAATAATATTTGAAAAATACAGTGAAATAGCAAAGAAGGGAGGGTGATCAGTGGGAGGGTTCGAGAAAGACTGAGGTGCTTGGAGTGCTACATCATGGAAGGGGCACTTCCACAGGAGGAAGCAACATGAGACACAGCACAGAGAAGCGTTAGATTACGGTCTAGTTCACCCAGCATAATTGAAGTGGAAGTTGCAAGACAGGTAAGCATGAAATAAGAGATAAGGTCTCACAACAGTTAGAACGGTGATCATTAAAAAGTCAGAAAACAACAGATGCTGGAGAGGATGTGGAGAAATAGGAACACTTTTACACTGTTGGTGGGAGTGTAAATTAGTTCAACCATTGTGAAAGACAGTGTGGCAATTCCTCAAGAATCTATAACTAGAAATACCATTTGACCCAGCGATCCCATTACTGGGTATATACCCAAGAGATTATAAATCATGCTACTATAAAGACACATGCACACGTATGTTTATTGTGGCACTATTCACAATAGCAAAGACTTGGAACCAACCCAAATGTCCATCAATCATAGACTGGATAAAGAAAATGTGGCACACATACACCATGGAATACTAGGCAGCCATAAAAATGGATGAGTTCACGTCCTTTGTAGGGACATGGATGAAGCTGGAAACCATCATTCTCAGCAAACTAACACAAGAAGAGAAAACCAACCACCCCACGTTCTCATTCATAAGTGGGAGTTGAACAATGAGAACACATGGACACAGGGAGGGGAACATCACACACTGGGGTATGTCATGGGGTGGGGGCCTAGAGGAGGGATAACATTAGGAGAAATGCCTAATGTAGGTGAGAGGTTGATGGGTGCAGCAAACCACCATGGCACATGTATACCTGTGTAACAAAACTGCACACTCTGCACATGTATCCCAGAACTTAAAGTATAATAATAATAATAATAAAGAGACAAGGTGTGGGGGAAAGCTTTTGTATGGATATCTAGAGTTTATCCTACACTGCTCTGGTTAGCACCTGCTTCTTTAATACTTATAATAATTGCAGCCCATATTTGTTTATTTATAACTACAAGTCAGTGCTCTGCTAATTATTTTACATATATTATTTCACTTACATCTCATGACAGTACTGGAAATTAATTATTCTGATTTTACAAATAAGGCAACTAAGGCCCAAAGATATTAAGTAACCTGATTAAGCTCATTTCAAAGCAATCTAAATTCCTTTATCTAAATTCACATTGCACTTTTAGTCTGTATTATCCAAAGCTTGACATTCATTTATTGTCCTTCTGATCACCATATCTCCCAAATTGGGGAACAAAATAAAGCAATATTTTCTTTAATTTTTTCTACAGCATCTTGCAAAGAGCTGGGAAAAGCATAAATATGTAAACATTCTAGCTTAAAAGTCACTTAAATAAATCCATATAAGGCTCTTTTACAACTTATCTATTAAAGCTTTGCATTGAAATGCAAGTCAAGACTATTATTTTTATGGTGGTTTTCGTAACTGAAAAGATCATTGATTCTATTAGCTTTTCGTCCATCATGGCCAGGCTGATAATGATCCCAATGCAGGTCAACCAAAGTCTGCAAAGTTGACTGCAAAGGGGGCAGACCAGCCCCTGCCCCTACCTCAGTATGTGAAGACATAACAAGAACACTGCTGGGACCCAACAAATGGCAAATAATGCTTTAGAGCAGCATTATAAAGCTTTCTGAAACTCTTCATTCAGTCATACAGGAATACAGTAATAACACTGGAAGGGATTTTAATCCATCTGTCACTTTTTTTTCTTTTCTTTTTTTGAGACAGAGTCTCACTCTGTTGCACTTTGGAATGTAGTGACATGATCTCAGCTCACTGCAACCTCCACCTCCCGGGTTCAAGCAATTCCCGTGCCTCAGCCTCCGAGAAGCTGGGAATACAGGAGTGGGCCACCACCCTGGCCAATTTTTTGTATTTTAGTACAGACAAGGATTCACCATGTTGCCCAGGTTGGTCTTGAACTCCTGAGCTCAGGCAATCCGCCCGCCTCGTCCTCCCAAACCGGCTACTTTTTGTATTTAAAGAGACAGGTTTTCACCATGATGTCGAGGCTGGTCTCAAACTCCTTGGGCTCAAGAAATCCGCCCACCTTGGCCTCCCAAGATGAGCCTGGCCACCGCTCCAGGCTCATCTGTCACGTCTTAAAATTGTCTAGAATCCATTAGCATCAACCAAGTGGATTCAGAAGTTCCTTGATCAAAATGCTAAGAAATCCATACTCTGCTACTTATACTGTGTGACCATATTAACTAATATTTTTTATTATTTTTTATTTTTTTAGATTGAGTTTCTCTCTGTTGCCCAGGCTGGAGTGCAGTGGTGTGATATCGGCTCACTGCAACCTCCACCTTCCAGGTTCACTCCCAGGTTCAAGGGATTCTCGTGCCTCCGCCCCCTGAGTAGCTGGGATTACAGGCATATGCCACCACACTCAGCTAATTTTGGCATTTTTAGTAGAGACAGGGTTTTTGCCATGTTGACCAGCCTGATCTTGAACTCCTGACCTCAAGTGATCCACCTGCCTCGACCTCCCAAAGTGCTGGGATTACAGGCATGAGCCACCAGCCCGGCCTATTTTTCGTATTCTTGACGCTCTGGCATCTGGATCCCCACTGACGGGGGCAAGATTGCCCCTTCCAGGGCTAGCCAATTCTTAGAGACAGCAGCCCGCTCCCCTGCAAGTGTGCCTTTCATATGCAACCCAACTAATCCAGAGTCCTTACTTCAAACCGCCTCCTCTCTCTGGCTTTTCCACTCCAGAAGGCATTATTCTTCTGCCCTAAGCATACCCGGGCCACTTACCAGAAAACTAGGGCGGTCCCTACACACTGGAGCCCACTGACATTATTCAAACTAGCCAATCCTAAGCTTATGTACCCTGCCTCACTTGTTCCTTCCTGTGCACCCACAATAAAGGCTCTTGCTCATGCTTTCCTCCTGTTCCTTCTGCCTCCTGGGTGACCCTGGTGCTTCCCTCATGTGGCCCTGTGTGGCATGCTGTGCCTCCTGTGTCTAGGGAACTGTGAGTAAAAATGTCTTCCTCCATGACAGTCATTTCCATGTCTGCATGTCTTACCATACATGATTAAAACAAATCCCAGATACATTTTTAAATTGTGATATTGGGGGAGTTTCCTAACCTTCCTGTGATTCAGTCTCCACATGTTTACAATGAAAGTAATAATATCACCTGCCTCAAACTGTTATGAATATAATTAATATAGAGAAAATGTTGAGTTCAGTACTCAATACGTAGGGTACATTTAATAGCTGTTAGGTGTTATTATAATGATTAATAAGTCATAAAAATAATGTATTCTAAAATTAGCATTCTAGGCTGGGTGCAGTGGCTCACGCCTGTAATCCTAACACTTTGGAAGGTCAAGGCAGGTGGATCACCTGAGCTCATAAGTTCAAGACCAGCCTGGGCAACATGGCAAAACCCCATCTCTACTAAAAATACAAAAAAATTAGCCAGGCATGGTGGCACACGCCTGTAATCCGAGCTACTCAGGAGGCTGAGGCATGAGAATTGCTTGAGCCTGGGAAGTGGAGGTTGCAGTGAGCTGAGATCATGCCACTGCAATCCAGCATGGGCAACATGAGACTCTGTCTCTGTGAAAAAAAAAAAAAAATTAGCATTCTAAACCAATATACTTTATAAACTATGGATTACCGCTATGGCTTGAATGTCTCCTCCTAAACACATGTTGAGATTTAATTGCCTTTGTAACAGTATTAAAAGGTGGGATTTTAAGAGGTGATTAAGTCATGAGGGCTCATCAGATGGCTGCCTTCTGTGTTCATGAGGGTTCTGCCCTCATGAATGGATTAATACCATTATCACAGGAGTGGGTTAGTTTTATCAAGACTGGGTTTGTCCTAAAAGTGAGTTTGGCCAAATTTCCTCTCTCCATCCTGCTGTCGCACATGATCACTTGCCTTTGCACCATGTTATGATGCAGCAAGAAGGCCCTCAACAGACGCCAGTACCATGCTGTTGGTCTTCCCAGCCTCCAGAACTGTGAGAAATAAATTTCTCTTTGTTATAAATTACCCAGTCTTTGGCGTTCTGTTACAGTGGCAGAAACAGTCCAAGACAATTACTTTTAGTTTTGATAGTCATATATTTAGCATGCATGGGTTTAGCAATACGTGAGAAACACTAAAGTTTCATACCATCTTAATATCTAGTTTTGCAAAGGAAGGAATCAAATTGAGTACAATGTGAGTATGGTTTTAGTGTGAGTGGCCCTGGACAATGGCCCAAACTCTAGTTTCAACATGGCTTCCGACAGCCTTACTAATGGGTTATTAAGTAATAAAACTTTCTTTGATTCTCTCTGGAAAATACCCTTCCAACCCACCCCCCTAAAAATGTTGGCTGTTGATGTAAGAAAATATTAAGTAAATAAATTTAAGAAAGGGATGATTCGAAGCCAGAAAATGTAAGTTTTGGATAAATTAAAGGACAAAATATTAAACTCAGCCAAAGCTGGGATGTATGATGTAAAGTTCACCAGATGCTCTATATAAAAACAAGAAAGAGCCATTCTTTAGACTGTTTCAAGGAGTGTTCCAATAAAATGCAAACATTGCTTCTATATGAGAAATCAAACCATATTTTAAATTAAAAAGGGGCTCAACTTACAAAATAAAGGGATATATAACAGATGACTCAGGGTAAATGTGATTAGAGAAAAAGCTGGAAGCTTACTATTTTTTTTTTTTAAGTAGTAGGGAAACTAATAGAGAGTGAGGGCACTGGACTGACCTTTGCTGTGAATAAAAGTACATTTAAAGTGTTAACAGAGCATTTTCCCCAGAAATATGAAGTGCACATGAGATACATCATTAACTTAGCATGTTGCTATAGGAGCATTTTCTTTCACAGCAAAGAATACACTGCGTTACATATCAACGAATACTCAACGCAGATGAAAAATCACAATCATAAAAAGTAGATAATATTTTTAAATATAAAATCAATATATTTTCTTACACTAATTTCTAGTTCCCAGTTTTCCCAGGGGTCTCCCTCACATTGAATCAATGGTATTAATTACTTAAAAGAAGTCAGTTTTGGCCAGGCATGGTGGCTCACACCTATAATCCTAGTACTTTGGGAGGTCGAGGCAGGTGGATTGCCTGAGCTCAGGAGTTCAAGACCAGACCGGGCAACATGGTGAAACCCCATGTCTAATAAAATACAAAAGAAATTAGCCAGGCGCGGCAGCGTGTGCCTGTAGTCCCAGCTACTCAGGAGGCTGAGGCAGGAGGATTGCTTGAACCCGGGAGACGGAGGTTGCAGTGAGTAGAGATTGCGCCACTGCACTCCAACCTGGGCAACAGAGCAAGACACTGTCTCTAAAAAAAAAAAAAAAAGTAGTCAATTTTAAGTTTTAGGTCATATTTTAATACAAGTGAATCAACAGGTTTTACTTTCAGAGAAGAATTGTTTTAATCCTAAAATCTTTTACTCAGTTCAGAATATAGAATTTATGAGACTAAAATAGAAAGAATGCAGGTTATGACATCAAAGCAGCTTCCTATACATAGGAAAGGAAGTAAAAGCTCAAGTAGCAAGGCAAGAAGTAGAAAGAATTGAAAAGGTAAAGCTAGGCCGGGCAGAGTGGCTCACGCCTGTAATCCCAGCATTTTGGGAGGCTGAGGCTGGAGGATCACTTGATGTTGGGAGTTTGAGACCAGCCTGACCAACATGGTGAAACCCCGTCTCTACTAAAAATACAAAAATTAGCCAGGCATAGTGATGTGCACCTGTAATCCCAGCTACTTGGGAGGCTGAAGCAGGAGAATCGCTTGAATCCAGGAGGCAGAGGTTGCAGGGAGCCGAGATCATGCCACTGCACTCCAGCCTGGGTGACAGAGAGAGAATCCATCTCAAAAAATATTAAATATTAAAAATTGAAAAGGTAAAGCTAGTGTAATATAATGCCTGAGATTCCAAGAAAGAAATCAGGGCCTACATACCACCTTCCTGGGCCACAACCTGACAGAAACGCCACCACCACCACTACCACACTCCTGCCAAAAAAAAAAATTCCCCAAATCTCCATGCCTGGCTAGCTAGATGAGCTAGAGCTAGCATTTCTAGTAGTCCATTACTTGAGAAGAGCATGCAGTAGATCCTGAAATTTGCATATGCTCACATGGGTAACATGGAAATTCTAAGAACAATAGACTTTTAAAAAGATAATTTCATTTTTTAAGGGAAGTATAATGACTCCCATACAAATACAAACTGAACACAACTCAAAGACTGTTTTTAACTCATTAATTAATGAGGGAACTGGTAAGATGTTACATCTGGCTCTAAAGAGAATTCAAAGAATATATATATAAATGCTGCAACAAATTTACAAATAGATGCAAAATGGAGCTGTCTGCAGGGCAATAAATTATTGCATTCCACTAGATACAAGTCATTTGCATTGCTGCAGACAAGAATCGTATACATCATTTTTAGTTTCCTACAACTTACAGAACTGTAAAATAGCTCAAACACAATGAAAGGAACAAGATAACTAGAAGGATACACTAGACTATGCTTTGTTTTCCATTAAAGACTCGCAGTAATCTTTTCTTTCAATTTACAGCCTTTCACAATGATTGGAAGATACCTGTGATCTGGAGAAAAAAAATGAGAGTCTACAGAGACCTTACCTCCTGAGGCAATGGCATATCTCACAGCCACTAGCAGTGACAGTCAAAAGAATGACCAAGAATAGGATCCAACCAGCCCACTATGAGGAACACCAGCACAGAAGACCTGGTCACCACAGTGGGATAAGGGTCCAGTTGGTAGAGTCCAGCAAAGTCCCAGAGGGTAAAGGCCTCTTCCACTCTCATCAAGATACTAAGCTTCTGCATGAACCCAGGCACCATCTTGGGAAGGAGGAATGAGGAGAGACCCCTTGAGAGATAAGAAAAGCTTAAACTTTTAATGAGTATTTAGCAGAAAGTGATTGATTTGAAACAGAAGAAACTGGGTTGCTTTTTGTTGACCAGGGGCATATGCTGAATTGTGCCCTCACACACACAAATTTGTGTGTTGAAGCCCTAACCCTCCATACCCCAGAACTTAACTGTATTTAGAGATAGGGCCTTTAAAGAGGTGATGAAGTTAAAACGAGGCCCTAAGGGTAGACAGTAATCCAATCTGACTGGTATTATAAGCAAAGGAAATTTGGACATACAAGGAAACACTAGATGCCCACACACAGAGGAAAGAACATGTGAGAACACAGAGAGAAGGCAGCCATTTGCAAGCTGAGGAGAGAGGCTTCATGAGAAACGAGCACTGCCAACACCCGAATCTTGGACTTCCAGTCTCTAAAACCATAAAAAAATTAATTTCTGTTGTTTCAGCCATCCAGTCCCTGGCATTTCATTACGGCAGCCATAGCAAACGAATACAGCATTTTAAGGGTTGTGGGGTATTCATTTCATATCAGTAGGAGCAAAAGCAAGATGAAATGTCAGTTAAATAAAATGTAAAAACTACTTGTTTATTTTTTGGTTTTGGACATCTGTGGGCATTTTAATCCTGTCATATAGGATGAGTGCTTCATAGGTTTTGGACACATTCTCAGACCCAAAGATACGAATAACCTTTACTAGTTAAAGGTCTTCAATAGAGCAAAGCCTATGGCCACCAAGGAAACAAGTCTCAAAGAGCTCAAAACCTCCTTCTGGCCACTGCTCAGTGTCAGGCTTCTACAGGATAGAAATGATGAGGGGAAGCAGAAGGTATAAGACTGGAAAGAAGATACTCTTTTGTTTTTTTTTTTTTTGAGACGGAGTCTCGCTCTCACCCAGGCTGGAGTGCAGTGGCACAATCTTGGCTCACTGCAAGCTCCACCTCCCAAGTTCACGCCATTCTCCTGCCTCAGCCTCCCGAGTAGCTGGGACTACAGGCACCCGCTACCATGCCCGCCTAAATTTTTTGTATTTTTAGTAGAGACGGGGTTTCACCATGTTAGCCAGGATGGTCTCGATCTCCTGACCTCATGATCTGCCCACCTCAGCCTCCCAAAGTGCTGGGATTACAGGCGTGAGCCAGCGGGCCCGGCCAAGAAGACGTTCTTGAGTCAGGTTCTTTCCTAAAATCATGATTGGCAGTTATCTTCATCCATTTGTGCTGCTATAATAAAGTTCCTGACACCGGGCAATTTATAAAGAACATAAATGTATTTCTTTCAGCTCTAGAGGCTGAGAAGTCCAAGGTCAAGGCGCTGGTAGGTTTGGCGTCTGGTGAGGACTGCTCCATCAGTGGCATGTTCTTGCAGTGGCATCCTCACATGGCAGAAGGAGGAGGAGTAAGGAGACCTTAAGCCAGTTCCCTCTAGTCCTTTTATAAGACACTAATCCATTCACAAGGGCAGAGCCCCCATGGCCTAACCACCTGCTAAAGGCACCCCTCCTAATACCACCACAATGGGGATTAAGTCTCAGCATGAATTTTGGAGGAGACATAAATGTTCAGACCATAGCAGCAGTATTTTTTCTCTTTTTCAAACTGTTAAGTGTTTCTGAGCCCTTTTGTTGGGGGAGAGAGATCACAAAGGTTTCTGGAAAAGCAATTCTAAACAGATATCTGAAGAATATGTTTTTCATTCAGTGATTGCTAAGGAAAAAAAAAAAAAACTCATTAGCTTTGACCTGAATAAGGATACACTCATACACTCAGGCCTAAGTGTCTGGTGTAGAAACAGTGCCACACTAACTTCAGTGAGAAAGAAAAGCACAAATACTACATTTCCAAATTTAGTCAACTAGGGACATTGAGTCAGGCCAATTTAAAACAGGTCCAAAATTTCATCATTCCAAGGAGTTGAGTATTGTCTCTTATCTACTAATCTAAAATTAAATTTCCCGTTTAGCTTTGACATAGAGACTATTTATAGACATTCAAAAAAAAGAAGAAAATCAAAAGGCTTAAACCCAGGTCATAGGTCCTAAAACCAAAAGCAGTGAGAAGAAAGTGACATCTAATGGTTGGTTTCCTTCAAAACATCTCTGGTTGCCCCCTAAAACTCAAGAGACAAGGAAAGAGAGATTTTGACCTTAGTCATTAGAAAAAGTCTCAAAAATCCTAAAAAGTCAAAAATGTCATCCAGCCCTCTGGGAAACCGGCTCAATGCATTCAAATTAATGCCGTGCTGGGCTGCAGAAACTTTTGACCAGAAGGCATTCCAAGGACTAACCATAAACAGCTTAAATGATATTAGATGCGTCATAAGATCTTTTTTTACTCTTGTTAAAAAATAACAATAACAAACACTTATGAAGTACAGACATGTGCCAAATCCTGGCCTAAGTGTCTCATATATACTAACTCATCTAAAGATATTTTTCCACAATATTTATATGCATGAATAAACAATAGATTCTACTAAAATTCTTAAGGCTAAAGTAGGAATGAATTAATGTTGTGAAAAGACAGGAATATTAAATGTATTTCATTACTTCTTAGAAGAGAACTGCAAAAGAACTTGAGAGGTCATAGTTCAGGAGTTGTTGAAAAATCTATCCCATGAGAGAAAATGCAGCATTTTCACTTATTTTTATTTATTCCTTCATTCTTTCTATGCTGCTCTTTGCTTTCTTGTCTTCCATCTTGTGAAAATATTTATGACAAACTTTTTATCCTGTC
The DNA here is from genome assembly GCF_028858775.2 of Pan troglodytes. NCBI lineage: Eukaryota > Metazoa > Chordata > Mammalia > Primates > Hominidae > Pan > Pan troglodytes. The sequence continues at coordinate 26,791,096 of NC_072408.2, read as the reverse complement.
ATTGCATTTTGCTGGTACTTTTTAGGCTTAAAGGTGAACTCCTGAAGTTTATCTCCTTCCAGGCATCATCCCTTCAATTCTGGAAACAGTTACCAGATAAATGGTGGTAACTAGCTTAAGCGTCACAGGACAAACGGCCAGGCTAATATCAAGAGTAGGTATATGAATCACAACTATGTTTCTGCTGTAGCAAAATGTCTTCAAATAAAAATTAGACCATAAGCATTAAACTGCCTACTAAAAGAAGATATTTTTAAATATTATATATTAACCACTCAACCAGTTAAATATCAAACAATATAAACTGCTCCTACATTTAAGTGTAGTTTCATTTTTCATACAAGTTATAGAAGTCATATGTATTCTTACCTACAGTTTTATCAGTCAATAAATTACATGTGTTCTCCTGCCTATACGTAAGTTCAGTCTGAAAGACAGCATCAGGGATTTTTTATAATAACCATTCCTTTGCAATGAATAAAGATATTAATTTATCTCTTATGGACTCATAATTTGTTCTGAAGCATCTTCTGTTGTTATGTGGACCCTCTTCATGCTCCTTGAAGGCTGGAGGAGTGCAGTGGTCCAGGGCTTCACTGGTCTCCTGCTTTTGGAGTTTATCTCTGCTATATGCAGAAGCTTTTATTCCCTTTTCCTTTTGTAATACTCAGAACAGAAAATGCATAGACTACCTACCCTTACCGAAATATATAAAACTCTTTGCTTATATTTCTTCAATCAAGAAGAGGTTCTGTTAAGAACCAAATTTCTACATGGCCCAATCTTCTTTCCTTCAACTTTAAAGATCATTTATAATGTATTTTACAAAGAACACATTAGGATTATCTATTAATCAAGCTGGTAATCTCCATTAGAGGAATTGATTATTTTGTACTCCTCAGAACAAAAGAAACACAAATTTCAGACATATAACCCAGAACAAGCATAAGGATTTAATCAGCCCACTGCTGAAAAGAAAAAGCCCTGGCCCGTATTATTTATTGGTGACTTCCAGGAGCATGGACATAAGATCTTTTTTTCTTTCTGTTTCTTAAAGAGGAAAATTGCAAAAGAAACAGGAAATCTATCCTTTTCTCTTAATGCCTGTTAAGAGGAAGAAATGTTTCAGTCATGTTTCTGACTGTGGAAAAAAATGATAAGTTACTGATTAAAAAAAAAAAATCAAAGATGAACTCCATAACATTCTCCTTTCCTTAGAGTCCTCAAACTCTCACACAGTCCAGGCCCCAGAACCCCGCTCTCAGTTTCTTCCCAAATAAAGTCCTCCTCAACCTTTTAGGAAGCTTCCCTCCCAGCCTCACTCCAGGCATTGTTCCAGTACCCAAGAGGCCCTGGCACATGTTGGGCTCTCAATACCTGTGCCCTAAGTTAATTAACTATAAAACAAGCATGGTTATAAGCTTATTTTCAACTCATCCACAGGTCAGTTTCTCTGGCCAGAGTCAGCCTGCAAATACAGTAATTTCAATATCACAATTGTATTTCTAGAGCTGTTGAGGGGAAGCAATCATGTTAGGCCAAACTAGCAACTGAGCCAGGCCTTGTGTCAGAAAGATGGGGGCTGACAATGGCTAAGGCAATTTCCTCCAAAACACTAGGTAGTTAGGTCAGGAGAAACTTAAACAAGGCAATAGCTCTTCTTGTCATCAGAGGCCTTGGTTTTCACATCTGTAAAACAAAATCCTTGGTCTAAATGACTTCTGACACACTGTCTTAACTTTTGCCACAGAGTTCAAGCTAGAAACAAGAAAGTAGCTGTAAAAGCCAGGGCCCTTCATGGTATAGCTAAGAGAGAAATCTAATTCACCAAAAATTCTGAGAGGGGAGTGCTTCTCATGAGAAAAGAATGAGAGACTAATTCCCAAGGATTTTCTCTTCAAACAGCACGTCGTGGAGAAAGAAAGATAAATGGAGAAATGTGGCAGTAAGAAAATTCTGTAGATGAGAAAAAAGACAGGGAACTTCTTAGTACCTGCCCTAGTCGTAAATTGTCAATAGAGAGATGCTTTTCAAACTATGGTAAACAACCTGTTTTGTTTTTTTATTTCTAATTTTGCTGTAAGCTGATCTCTGATCTTTGTTAAGTTAGAGAGAGACATCGTAACACTTCATCTCTAAAGTATGGAAAGAGAGCAAACACTATCTTGAAGGTAATAATTACAGAATTGCTTAGCCCTGGTCTAGCAGATTTTAAAATAAATTTTGCAGAAGTGCGTTAAAACGAGCACACCGTGAAGGGCCTACTTGCAAACTAACAAGTTACCCTGCAAGAGTTTATGGATGCTGGGAGAAGACATGAGACTCCTGGATTACAGGCAAATGAGAGGTTATTACTCACCACAATAGCAGTAGCCACGGTATCAGCATCTGAGCCAATTCCTCCAAACCCCAGTACCCGCAAGGTGATGCAAATAGGGCTAGAGAATACCAGCATCCACAGTCAATTGTGTTCCAGCAAAAAAAAAAAAAAAAAAAAAAACTGAACTTAGAAAACCTGAATATTTTATAACAGGAAATAAGCATGCCTGCCTATGTCCTGGAAAGAGACATCATCCTTATTATATTGTATAGTAAGCATGCTTATATGTTTGCCCCAGAGGAGGACACTACCTCTACCTGCCAAGGTGTATTAGTCTCCTGTTGCTGCCATAGCAAATTAGCACAAACTTAGTGGCTTAATGGATACAAATGTATTATCTTGCAGTTCTGGAGTCAGAAGTCCAAATTGGGCCTCACTGCGCTAAAGTTTCTTTTCCATTTTCTTAACTTTTTCAGCTTCTAGAGGTCACCAGCATGCCTTGGACCATGGCCCCATTCTTCCATCTTCAAAACTAGCAAAGGCAAATTGAGGGCTTTTCACATCACATCACTCTGACCTCACTCTTTCACTTTAAAGGATCCTTGTGATTACGTTGAGCCCACCTGAATAATCCAGGATAACCTTTGTGTGTGAAGGTCCTTTAGCTGATCAGCATTCTTAATTTCATCTGTAACATAAATTTTCATTTGTTATGCAAGGTAACGTATTCACAGGTTTCTGGGATTAAGCTATGGACATATTTGGGGAGCCATTATACTGCCTACTACACAAAATAATAAGAAAATCTGGCCTTTGTTCTAGAGCAAGCTTGTCCAACCTGCAGCCCACGGGTCACATGTGGACTAGAATGGCTTTGAATGTAGCCCAACACAAATTGGTAAACTTTCTTAAAAGATTATGAGGGTTTTTTGAGATTTTTTTAGCTCATCAGCTATAGTGAGTATGTTTTATTTGTGGCCGAAGATAATTATTCTTCCAATGTGGCCCAGGGAAGCCAAAAGATTAGACACCCCTTTTCTAGAGGGAGATACAATGTCTGTTGTCCAAGGCTGTTAACTATACTATACAAGCACCCTTCAAAAGATAGTTTATAACAAGGAGAAGTCAATGCTTTGCTTCACAAAACACACAGACATGTGAAAGAGCCATAGAAGATGGACCCTCATGACCAGCTGCTACTCTTACATATCGGCATAAGAAATCGAGTAAGGATATTTAATTGCTTTAAACTATATGCATATATTTTTTAAATATGACACCTGACCATTTGGATCACAAAGTTATCTTGGTCTACATAGGTTAAAATCACTATATAATTCCATATATTCATGGAAAGAGAAACTATACTGAATCTTTTTAACAGAAGTTTCCCAGTTTAATCGCGGATGAAGTGTGTAATCAACCATCATCCACTCACAGAAATCAATGAACACTTACAGGAAACAAAGTGGTTTGAACAACCCAACAAAGTTTGCTTAGAGGTCAATGTTGGGGAAAGGGTCTTTTGATATTTAATTCCAGTGCTAAAGAATTTTCTCTATCAGGAAATTCTTCATACTTAACCTTAAATCTTGGTATTTGCAGCTTTAACTCATCTCCTCTTAATCTGTCCTCAGGGAGCTCTTTCACATGATCCTTAGTGTCTTCTAGAAAGGACAAAGATAAGACTCTCATGATACTCTCCACAATAAATTGTTCTGAAAGAAATTTTCCCTGCTGCTCTTATACCAAACCCATAAAAGATATATGCTTCGGTAAATTTTAGTTTTCTAGTGAAGATTAATTCTATCCATATTAAAATATTCTCATTGGAGTAAGCGGAGAGATGTTTATCATCTTTGGAGAAAGATTTGCATTTTCTATTTTGTTTGTAATAAGAAGTTAAAACAGAAGTTACAACTGAAACAGCAAGGAAAAAAATAGATGATAAAGTACGAGACCATATGCAGAAGTTGCAAAGGAGTTAGCCAAAAACTCCTTAACAATAGCTCTTAAAATCCTTTGTGTACATCAAGGGTATAAAAGGGCATATTGATAAATATTGGTAAGAATTTGTGAAAATAATTTATTTGGGAACAGCTGTTGCCCCTCTCTGAATCCCAGTGCTTCAACATCGCAAAGGAGTTTAGGGAAAACCTGACCCTTACCTCATGAGGGCAAGAGAGAGCTTCAAGAAGACTACTCTGAGAGTAAGGCAATCCTCCTAACTGATGAAAGCTGGATAAAGAAGAGTTTGCTTCTGTTTTGGAATCAGCCTTCATTTCCAAAGTTCATCTAGGCAAATCATGTGTTTCTTCTATAGAATGTGTGGGCCTAGGGTTACCATGCATGGTGCGCAAGTTGTATGCTGTCAAGGGTACAACATCTAATGTCAAGATTTATTCACATGGTAGTCATCGTAAGTTTGTATATTTACTTTCTAGTAGACGGCAATAGAAGTTCTTGTTCTAACAAAATCAGTATATATTACAACAATTTCCCCATAAAGTGTCTTGAGAAATGGGCACCTCTTTCTAATAAACACAAAGAACCACATGGACAAGCATGGGCACTATGTGAGTTTCATGTGTGAGAGAAAGAGCCAGCAGAGAGGTTGTTTTTCATCCCATTCAATAGAGCTACCTAGAGAAGCTAATGAAACCTCAGCAAACAGAAGCCAGAGGTAGACCCCCTGATTGCAAGGATCTAAAGATGAAATAAGCAAGAGCATTCCACTGGAACAAGAGAACTACAGATTGGAAATCCACTATCAGGAGAAGAAGTTGGTGCCTACAGAACAAAAGAAAGCATCCCAGGCCGGGTGCCGTGGCTCACGCCTGTAATCCCACCACTTTGGGAGGCTGAGGTGGGCGGATCACGAGGTCAAGAGTTTGAGACCAGCCTGGCCAACATGGTATAACCCCATCTCTACTAAAAATACAAAAACTAACCAGGCATGGTGGTGCGCGCCCATAATCCCAGCTACTCGGGAGGCTGAGGCAGGAGAATTGCTTGAACCCAGGAGGCGTATGTTGCAGTGAGCTGAGATCGTGCCACTGCACTCCAGCCTGGGTGACAGAGTAAGATTCCGTCTTGAAAAAAAAAATTTTTTTTTTTAAAAAGCTTCCCAGGAGAGAGAAAGCGTTCAGGTTAAATATTGGCAAACCACCAATCCTTCTTCCTCCATCCTATTTCAACCACTAGGGTCAGTAGCATGGTTGACAAGATGGAAAGCACGACAGAAGCACGTGTAATGTACCACATCACATCTAGGTTGGAAAGTCCTAGAGGAATGTTGGTTGCTTCTCTCATACCCTCAGAACGCCCCCATGCTTAAATAACTTCTGCACATTCCCAGAACCTAGTTCACACACATGCAGGAATTACGATTTATGATGTTCCTTCAATCTCAAAATTTTAGTAAATTTTAACATTATTTTTTATAGTTTGATCTTTACTGGCATTTAGAGTATTAAATCAAGTTTAGCCTAAAGCTGCTTCCTTCCATATTTTAAGTTTGCCCTAAAGGTTATTCTGTACTTTGTGAAATATAACAAATGGAGGTATAATCAGACTTTAGCCTACGCTGAGTTCTGGCCAATTAATGTAGCCAATTGTTCAAACTGTGTTCAAATAAGGCAAACGCTGAGCTGTAACCAATCCAGTTGTTTCTGTACCTCACTTCTGCTTTCTGTATGTCACTTTCCTTTTTCTGCCCATAAATCTTCCACCACATGGCTACGCTGGAGTCTCTGAGCCTACTACTGCTCAGAAGGCTGCCTGATTCACGAATTGTTCATTGCTCAATTAAACTCCTTCAAAGTTAATTTGGCTGAAGTTTTTTCTTTTATCAAGAGAATCACAAAACAAAAGCAATCTAAAGCCAAGGAAGGAAGTACAAAAGCAATTAAGTTTAAAAGGGACAGAAGACCAAAAGGTATATAAAAATAAAGCAGGAAAAATGGAAACAGTTTGCAGCAGACAAAGGGGCCAGATTTCCAAGAAGAACAATGTGATGCTTTTTAATGTAATTGGTCCCTCATGAACTAATCAGTAAAAGCAAGATGGCTGACAGACGGATCCAGCCACAGCCTCCAACAGCTGTCTAGCCCCCCTGAGGTGATCATACTCAATCGCACCATTTGGGGATGTGAATAACAGAACATCAAGCTGTGAAGGTAAAAAGCTGGGAAACCAAGGAAATTCCCTGAACAGGAGCCTTGAGAACAAATAAGGAAGATAGTCCAGACCCAGCATGGACATGAAACCCAAAGGATGACAATGCACCCAAATTAACAGAAGCCAGAAAATAGGTGAAAACCAGAGATTTGCCAAAATTGCTAAGTTCAAACCAGGTCCACAACTAGGATATTTGAGAGCAAAACAGGGTAACTTTGAAACCCAGAGAAATAAGCAACAGCCTTCCAAGGAGGGCACAGTTGCTCCAGAGATGCAAAAAGATTTTAGAAGTTACTAGGTCCCCGAGGGTTTTAAAGTAATCCGTCTTCCTATCCTCTGCTTTTACAGGTACTCTTCCTATAACTGTTAACAGCCTGATAATGCACTCTCCTATTTCTTGGTCATTTTTCTCCTGATTTACCAAAAAAAAAAAGGTCTACCTGTCACCCATCTCAAACCTTAAGATGGTTCTAGAACCAAAGATACAATTACATTAATTATTTTAATCAAGCCCCCATAGTTTCACAAACATACCCCTCAGTGAATCTAATTGAGATGTATTTTCTATATATTTCTCCTTTCTAAAAATAATTACCAAATGTTTTAATACATTTATACCCTTTTGAGTAGCTGCAGACTATTAATAATTACAGTGATAATTTGATGCCAAAGAAATATTTTAACACTAATAACCTTATTGTCACAAGAAATTATAGGTAATTTTTAACTTCAATTTTATATATTTGTTGTTGCTGCTGCGTTTAAGTTTACTAGGGTGAATGTATCCAGGGACTCAAGAGAAACAGAAGATAATTGACAGCCAGAAATCGGGAGAGAAAGAGTTTTCTTGTTTGTTTGTTTGTTTGTTTGTTTTTGTAATTGACTCATTTGATTGTGGAGCCTTGGAATCCTGAAATCTGTTGAAATAATTTTTGGAAGGCCATTAAACCACGGCAGCTCCAGCACCCTGGGTTCCTATGTAAGCAAACTGAAACCCAACTAGATGTAAATGGTCATAGTCCAGGCCTGTCAGACACCACCACCTCACCTCTAGCTAGGGACTTTCCACTGGAATGATTGCTTTGCCTTGCTTCCACATTCACCATATAAAAGCTCCCCCTTGTTCTCCTTTTCTGGAGCCCTGAACTGCCTATGGTCTGGAACTGCCCAACTTATGATTCATTGTCCACTCAAATTTGAATGTGACTTAGTTTATATTTTAACAAATCTGTGGGGTAGGCTGGCAGGCTGGAGACTCGGGCAGGAGTTAATGTTGCAGTCTTGAGTTTTCATCTTCAGAAAATCTTTCTCAATTTTTGTTCTTAGGGCCTTCACCTAACTAGATGAATCACCACTGACATGGTTTGGATTTGTGTCCCCACCCAACTGTCATGTTAAATAATAATCCCTAATGTTGGAGGTGGGTTTGGTGAGAGGTGATTGAATCATGGCGACAGATTTCCCCCTTTGGTGCTCTTCTCCTGATAGAGTGCTCACGCGATCTGGTTGTTTAAAAGTGAGTGGCACCTCCCCCACCTTCCTCTTGCTCTGGCCATGTAAGAGGTGCATGCTTCCCCTTCGCCTTCCACCAAGATTGTAAGTTTCCTGAAGCCTCCCCAGTCATGCTTCCTGTACAGCCTGCAGAACCATAAGCCAATTAAACCTCTTTTCTTTATAAATTGCCTAGTCTCAGGTATTTCTTTATAGCAGTGCAAGTACAAACTAATTCAACCACCCCCATTATCAAGGATAGTCTCCTTTAACTCAAGTAAACTGATTGTAGATGTTAACCTTTACTTAAAGTCAACTGATTGTAGATGTTAACAACATCTGTAAAATGCCTTCTCAGCAATAGTAAGACAGTGTTGATTGAACAACTGGGAACTATAGCCTAGACAAGTTGACACAAAAAACTAACTATCACCTTGAACAACCATAGAAGTGCAAAAATATGTTACATTATGATAAAATTCTGTAAGAGAAGTAGGGTAAAAATATAATTTCAAATATCAAATATTTTAAGAGTGTTTTATTTTTCATCTTTTTTGTGTTTTTAGAGACAAGGTCTCCCTCTGTTGCCCAGGCTGTAGTGCAGTGAAGCCATGAAAGCTCATTGCAAGCTCAAACTCCTGAAGTCAAGCAATCCTCCCACCTCAGCCTCCCTAGGAGCTGGGACTACAGTTACGGCCCACCACACCTGGCTAATTTTTGTAAATTTTTTGCAGAAATGGGGTCTCACTATGTTGCCCAAGCTGTCTCAAACTCCTGGCCTCAAGAGATCCTCCCACCTTAGCTTCCCAAAGTGTTGAGATTACAGGCATGAACCACTGTGACCAGCCTCTTAAGAGTGTTTTAAAACATATACTACATCTTTTGTAAGATTTTTGACTTATGATGAAAAACAGTATATGTCAACATAAAAGTACATAAAAGTATGCAAGTATTGATTATCAAAATTCCGGTAGGGGTTATGCAAGCAAAACTGAAGACGAGTTCTAGCTAGGATAACAGAGTACAGTAAGTTCTCACTTATCATTATTGATAGATTCTTGGAAACTGACTTTAAGTGAAATTACATATAACAAAACCAATTTTTTTAATCAATGTTATAACAAAATGAGACATTGAAGGAAATGCTATTTGAGGACTTGCTGTACCTCCTTTCACTTAAAGTTGAAGTTTCCAGGAACTTATTGATGACATTAGTGAGGCCTTACAGTATTGTTGCTAAATTTATGGACTCAGACTGTACTGTACCTACATATTAGCTGTGTGAATTCAGGGAAATAAATGAAATTCCTTGGTTTTGGGGAATGTTATTTAATATGCTATATTATTAGCACTTATCGATCAGATTTGGAGGTAGATTAAGTGACATAAGATTTCCAAAGCACTTAGCACAATTTCTGGCACAGAATAACTCCTCAACAAACGCCAGCTATTATTATTATTCAGCAGATGTCAGTTGTAGAACATAAATCCACGAAGACCTATAAATGCAAGAACTCACACCAGGCTTGTCTTGCCTGCTTAGCTTTTCTCTGATCCTCTCTGCTAGTAAACCCCTGAGGCTCCATGGCTAGACACTAAAAGATTGGTCCTAAATCCCAACCTCAGTTCATAATGTATATTATCTCCAGTTTTCCTCCAGAAAGTGCTCTAGCAATGGAACCCTCAAGTTCCTTCATCTGTCTGTTTCAGCTGTAAGCCTTGCAGACCAGGCATGTTTACTTTGGTAAACATTTTGAGGGTTTTCCTGTCATTTGGCATGTGTGTGGCTCTCTTCAAACTCTCCGTTTGTCAGCCCAAATGCAGTTCTGTGAGCATCCTGGGGCTGCTTAGATAGATAGATTATTGAACTATCCAACTATTTTCTAGAATTCTAACTTTTCACCTTAATGGACACTCTAAATGGTATTGAATTTGTTCTGCAATTTAAACCTGTCTTTTTTTTTCAAGCGGAGCCTAGTAAATAGGCCTCCTCAAAGAACGAAAACACAAAATGTCGGATTAACTCTTCAGTGTAATTGATTTTCAGTGTGATCAAAGATTTCTTTTAATTCGATCTTCACAAGGCATAGACTTTTCTGGAACAACCTTGCTCCTACCCCTATTTAAATTTAAAAATTAAATCATTTTTAAAATCACTTAAGTAGTAATGTACTTTGAAGACACTTCAGAGAAATGAAACAAAGAGGGATAAAATACCACATTTTCATCACCCAAAGACAACCATGTTAATCTTTTTAAACTCTTTTTTTGTGAGAAGAAAAAAAAATCTCCTTCTCCTACTACACACACACACACACACACACACACCAACCACCAAAAATAAAAAAGGGGAGTAAAAACAGATCCAAATGTGATTTCCTGCCTTTAAATCTGTTGCAGACACTTTGCTAATTACCCAGCAACCTTCATTTCCTTAGGTCACCGAAGAGAACAAGAGCTTTTCTCAGCAGGCTGAATGGTTCTTACCTGCCTCTCCGCTAATGAAATTCCCAGTTTTGTCTCTGGCTTTTGCTAACAAGGCAAGCCTCCTACCGTTTCCATCCTTTAGATGGCAGCATGATCTCTAACACTTTACGGCCTTTTTTCCCAAGTTATGCAATTCTTGCAATTAAAAAAAAAAGGTTTAATTTTCTGAGGGAGTGCTGAGGAGCTGGAGAAATGAGGAGGGGAAAGAGGAGCCATTGAGGATGAAGGTATGAAAAATGGAGAAGCCAGAATTTGTGTGTGGAATCTGAATGTTTCCAGTTACCACATCTACCCCTATCCCATTACAGATGGCAAATAGGTGATGGATACACATCTGTGTGGTAACTGGAACTTTTATTTTTTACATTTTGATATTTATTAACAAAAATGGTCCTGAAAAGGATTGAGTCAAAATTACAAAGTGATAAGAGTTAAAATAAAAATCGTTCTTAACTGTATTGTCAGCTGGGCAGAGTGGCTCCGGCCTGTAATCCCAGCACTTTGGGAGGCCAAGGCAGGCAGATCACTTGAGGCCAGGAATTTGAGACCAGCCTGGCCAACATGGTGAAACCCCATCTCTACTGAAAATACAAAAATTAGCAGGCATGGTGGTGGGCACCTGTAATCCCAGCTACTTGGGAGGCTGAGGCATGAGAATCACTTGAACCTGGGAAGCAGAGGTTGCAGTGAGCTGAGATCGCACCCCTGCACTCCAGCCCGGGCGACAGAGGGAGACTCTGTCTCAAAAAAATAAATTAAATTAACCGTATTGTTTCTGGGGGACTTTAACCAGTCCAGAAAGCTATTTTTATCTCCTGAAACAGGACTTAAGTCACACTATTCATGTGATAGATTTTAATAGAAACTCTTCCTCTTTCCTTCTGTCAAAGCAAAATATAGTGAAGGTCTTTGTTTTTACCTCAAACCTGCTTTCCAAATAAGTGTGTATACATGTAGATGGATTGGGATGGGGTGAAGGGAGAAGTTAAACAAAAAGGTTAAAAAAAAAAAAAAAAGAGGCAGGGGCAGGCTGGGCACAGTGGCTCACATCTGTAATCCCAGCACATATGGGAGATTGAGGTGGGAGGATTGCCTAAGCCCAGGAGCTCGAGATTTGCCTGGACAACATAGGGAGACACCATTTCTACAAAAAAAAAAAATTTTTTTTAAATTAGCCAGACATGGTGGTGCACGCCTGTGGTCCCAACTACTCAGGAGGCTGTAGCAGGAGGATCACTTTGGAAGTGAGAAGGTGAATACACTAGGGGAAAGTTAAGGCTGCAGTCAGCTGTGATAACATCACTGCACTATAGCCTGGGTGACAGAGTGAAACCCTTTCTCAACAACAACAAAGCCAAAATCTTAAAAACAGGAAATGAAGGCTGTTCATGGGTTATCCCTGTCATATCCCACTCACTGTGGTTTGCAAGATTCTGCACAATAAAATGTGCTCATTCATTCGTTCAGTACATATTTATTGACTTCCTGCTGTGTGCTAGACACAGTAAGAGAGCAGACAGTCTAGACAGCTGTACCGCTGAGCAGTAGGCCTGTAGTCAACACTGGACACAGGTGTAAATAAAGCAGATCGTTCTCCCCTTATTCTGCCCTTGTGCATCTCATGTTCTAGTATTAGAGGCAGACAATTTAAAAGGAAACAGATATAAATTTAGGTAGTGACAAAGACCATGAGGAAAAACCAAACATAACAAAAAGGCTAGAAAGGGTGTAGGGAGGGGCCGTTTTAGACAGGATTGTCAAGGCATGCTTCTCTTGGGAGGTGATATTTGAGCAGAGACCTGATGAAGCAAGTGAGGGAGTGAGCCACTAGGCACCTGGGAGAAAGTAAGGCAAAGGGAACAGCAATGCAAAGGCTGTGGCATCCAGGCATCCTTGGTTGTTGGAGGAACAAGAGGAAGCTGGTGTGGCTGGAATGGGACAAGCAAAGCAAGGAGTAGCCAGAGAGAGATGAGGTCAGAAAGAAGAGGGCACATAGGGCCTTGGAGTCCCCAGAAGGGGTGCTGGGTTTTATTATAAAGGTTATGGAAAACCTTTATGTGAAGTAACGTGGCCTAATTTCCATTTGAAAAGGATCACTCTGGCTATGGCACAGAGTACATCCTAAGTATGGGAAGAGGCAAGAGTGGAAACAGAAAGGCCACTCCAGAGGCTGTTGCAAAAGCCAGTGGAGGGATGGTGTGGTCTGTGGGGGAGGAAGGGAAATGGAGAGCTGGAAGACAGGGAGGGCTTGAGTGCTGGGAGGACTTGGAAGTGGTGTGGCAGGGAACCAATAGTTCCATTTTGAGCAGTTGGGTTTAAGTTGCTATTAGTCATTCCGTTACAGATGTCAAATAGGTGATGGATACAGAAATCTAAAACTCAATGGAAAGGTCAGAGCTGGAGAAAACTTGGAAGTCCTGTGTATGGAGATAGTACATGTAACCAAATAGCTGAATAAGGTCATGCAGAGAGCAAGTGTGGGTAGAGAACAATCCAGGGACAGAGGCCTGGGGCGCTCCTGCGTTTAGAGCAGCCAGCTAAAGAAACCGAGAAGGAAGGCCAAGCAAGGTAAAGAGGAAACCATGGCAGTTAGGGGTCCCAGAAGTGAGCATTTCAATAGGGAGGAAGTGATCCAATTTTGTCAGAAGCTTGTAAGCATTCAGGTAAATGAACACCAAGAACGGAACACTGGATTTGGCAAGATGAATGTCATTGCGGATGTTGGCCAGGGCCCTGTAAGCAGAATATGAGAACAGGATTGATTAGTGTGAAATAGAGAACACCAGGCGAAGGCTGTTAAGCTGGGAAATCCTGCTGAGGAGTTTTGCTATCAAGGAATGATAAGTGAGGTAGAAATGAGACGGGGTGGGGGTGCTAGGAAGAGCTTTTCAAGATGGGAGATATTTCAACACATATATGTGCTGATGGAGACGATTCAGGAGAGAGGGGGTCAGAGTGATGCAGGGGGAACCAGACGAGGAGGACATCATTGCACACATGGAGGCATGGAGGGAGCGCGGACCCCCGGGTAGATGTGGTGGTGGGAAGATGAGGTCATTGTCTCTCTTTTTTTCTTTTTTTTTTGAGTCAGAGTTTCACGCTTGTTGCCCAGGCTGGAGTGCAATGGCGCGATCTCGGCTCACTGCAACCTCCGCCTCCCAGGTTCAAGCAATTCTGCTGCCTCAGCCTCCCAAGTAGCTGGGATTACAAGCACCAGCTACCACACCTGGTTAATTTTGTATTTTTAGTAGAGACGAGGTTTCACCATGTTGGCCAGGCTGGTCTCCAACTCCTGACCTCAAGTGAGCCACCCGCCTTGGCCTCCCAAAGTGCTGGGATTACAGGTGTGAGCCACTGCACTCAGCCCATTTTTCTTAATGACACAAGAAACAAGGTTATCGACCAAGAGTAAGGAATGGGAGGGAGTGTTGAAGGCTTAATGAGAGAGGAGAAAGTGTAGAATATTCCTTTTTGGAAGCAGGAAGGTGAATTCACTAGGGAGAATACAAGAGGATTTCAGGAAAGCTCTGTAGGCTCATCTGAGGTTTGAAAGTTTAAACTGATTCCTGGCAGCACATGTTGATTTTTTTTCTTCCAGCCACATGCCAGCAAGCCAGGCAGGTCTGAGCCACACCCCCAACCCTCCCCTCCATCCCTGTTGTCCCCAGGCCTCTCTTATCACTCCTCTGGCTTCTTCACATCTTAACTTTCTCTCCCGTCTGCACTAACAAAAGGGCCCAAATGTAGTGTGGAAAGCTCTTTTTCTGCCACCTGCTCCTATACCTCTGCACTTAGGCCACTCAGAGATCTCATTCACTCCCAGACCTTTAGCTATCTTCTGAATGTCAATCCCAATCTCTGCTTTCTCTCCAGACCAAAATGTTTGTCTCTTGGGCATCTGCGTCTTGATATCCCTCTGGCTCATAAAACCCAGCAGGTGCAGCAGTGAATTACTTGGCACAATCATCATGCTGCTCTTCAAAGCTTGCTTTTCCTGTGATATTCTATTTCATTTAACATCATCTATCCAGCCTTCAAGATAAGAGGCCTTAGATTGGTCTTCAATGTCTCCCTCTTCTTAGTTTTCTCTGTTCCCCTGTGTACATGAAGTTGTTGAGAATTTCTATCAATTCTACTACCATAGTGTTTCTCAAATTTGGCTTCAGAATCACTGCCTCATTTATGCTGTTTCTCCTTAAATCTATTTCCTGTGGTAACTATTATTTGTGAAGAAGGGTCTAGTATTAGTCCCCGCTCAAAAACATGAAGACATTCCTATTAACCTTTAAAATCCTTAGCCCTGAGTTCATGTTCTTGCTGTAATCATTACAGCTGGTTTTTTCCCAGCTCTTACCTCACATCACCCCCTTCCAGAATTGTATACACTCCCAACTGAGCAGTTTTCCTCCTACTTTCCCACCATGCTGGTCAGTCTGATGCTCACCAATACCCATGGAAACGTCCACTCTTCCAGGCCCTTGGGCACTAAGAATGGGGCCCTATGACTGGTTCTGCTCATGACAGGCATCACTTCCAGGTGAATGCAGTTGTAAGCCAAGTGCGTTCACCTCTCTCCTCCCCTGCCAGTCACCTTGGAGGACACGTGCTCCAAATGGCATAGCTACATGACGAAAGAGGATTGTCTGACCTATATCGGGTTTTATGTAAGTGAAAAATACATGTATTTTGTTACAACACTGGAATTCGGGATTTGCCTAATGAAGCAGCTAGCATTTACTGTCCCAATGCTGCAGCCCTGTTTCTTTGTTTATACAGATGCCTTTGCTCAAATGCTTTCTCCTCTTCCTATTCATGACCTTTGGCTATTGAAATCCTCACTCTCAAAAGTAGACCTTCCCAAATGCTGGTATGTAGGTTGTTTGGTCCATGATTAAATTCCACCTAAGTCAAAGGGATAAAAGAAAAATTACAATAGAACAAGATTCCATAAAAGTAAATATATTCAATTTAAAGCACTGTCTTTGGACTGAGATAACTCCTTCCATATTCAAGTGACTTCTATTATAAATTAATGGTGGTATTTGATGGCAAGAGAGAGAGGTTTTGTTTTGTTTTGTTTTGTTTGAGACGGAGTCTTACCCTGTCACCAGGCAGGAGTGCAGTGGCGCGATCTTGGCTCACTGCAACCTCCACCTATCGGGTTCAAGCGATTCCCCTGCCTCAGCCTCCCGAGTAGCTGGGATTACAGGCGCCCGCCACCACGCTCAGCTAATTTTTGTATTTTTAGTAGAGACAGGGTTTCACCATGTTGGCCAGGATGGTCTCGATCTCTTGACCTCGTGATCCTACCACCTCGGCCTCCCAAAGTGCTGGAATTACAGGCATGAGACACTATGCCCAGCCTAGAGAGAGGTTTTTAACCCCATTATTTGGCAAAATAAAGTTGGACATCTGTGTTTCGTTTCCAAAATTGTTTTCTAAATGTCATTACTTTATATACTCAAGTTCAGCAACCAGTGCTGGCACTAAGGTTAGGAAGACTTTCATTATCCTCCCAGACCAAAGTGACCTCGGATGTCTTTTAGTGACATCTGATGCTTTGAGCGCTTGACTTTAATGTTTTATCTCTCCTCCTGGAGAGAAAATTCTTTCAGGCAAGTGATCTTTCTTATTCCCGTACAAGAAGGGCAGGAAAAACTATTCTTATTACCCATACAAGAAGGGCAGGAAAAAACTATTCTTAAACAAATGAGGGTAAAACCTTCTTATTGCCCACACAAGAAGGGCAGGAAAAATTATTCTTAAACAAATGAGAAAGCTGAGCTCTAAAAAAAATTAAATTACTTGGAAATTATAATTTTCAGCATTTATTGAGCACTTAACTATTTGCCAGGCACTGTTCTATGCATTTCGCATGTACTTACTCATTTTGTTCTTGAAAAATATCTATCAGGTAGGTTACAATTCCCATCCCCATTTTGCAGAAAAAGAAGGCAACCTGCCCAAAGTCACAGAGCTAGGAAGTAGTCCCTTTAAGGCTTAAATTCTGGAGCCCATGAATTTATGGGCTTTTTAAAATACAAACCAAGTCTCCTGGTTCCTGGCTGGTGTTCTTTTCTAGTAGATCACTTTTTCTTCAACTTATTTGTTAAAGTATTTATAATTTCAAGTAAGCTTATCAGAGAACTCAGCCCCTTTTGTAATGTCTAATCAGTATTTCAGTACAATTATCTTAGATTTGCCAGTCCACATTCTAATTTTCTACATACATCTGTTTACCTTTAAGGTCTTCCTCTTTCTGTGTGAATTTCTTTCCTGCCTGTCCCCCAGAAAGAAAATAAATTAAATTAAGTCATCGAACATTGTTCAGGCAACTGTGACAGAAACTCAATAAAGTGGGAAATAAGCCAATAACATCAAGCTCCTCTTCATTAAGATTTTCAATACTTATTTGGTCAGGCTTAAGTAAAGCTGGATTTATTTGAGAACCCTAGGTTTTAAATGCAGCAGGTGCCCCACTGGTCGAATCCTTTGGATGCAGGTGTGCCATTTCACACTTTAAAAGTCTTAAGAAAATGGTGGACTTCAAACAGTAGGAAAATAATAATGCTAAAAAAAAAATCAAGATAAGAGTGGCCCACGTGATTTTATTTTAAGGTGGCTTCATATCTCATTTGCCTGAGGAACCCTTCTAAGAAATTTCAGGACAATTTTACCACTGGACAACCACAATAGTATGACATTATTTCCCTAAATTTTTTATCACAGTAGCCAATATATATATCAAAAAAGATATCTTACTAGAAAGCAAAACTAACAAACATTTATAGTAGGTCAAAAATTACCTAAATGTACATACATTCTCAATGTCAACGGGGTAAATATCCCTGTTCTTCCATATTAGTGACAGTCCCAAATGAAGAATCTTTTTTTTTTTCTTTTTCTTTTTTTTTTTTTGAGACAGAGTCTCGCTCTGTCACCCAGGCTGGAGTGCAGTGGCATGATCTCAGCTCACTGCAACCTCTGCCTCCCAAGTCCAAGCTAATCTCCTGCCTCAGACTCCTGAGTACCTGGGACTACAGGTGCCCGCCACCACGCCTGGCTAATTTTTGTATTTTTAGTTGAGACAGGGTTTCACCATATTGGCCAGGCTGGTCTCAAACTCCTGACCTTGTGTTCCACCCGTCTCGGCCTCCCAAAGTGCTGGGATTACAAGCGTGAGCCACCGCACCCAACCATGAAGATTCTTTTGCACCAGAGAGAATGGCACTCCTTTCTCCCAGCAGACTCCTGCTGAAAAGTCTACTTGCCTTCTCTTCCAGGTTCATCTTCTAAGGATCCATTTTGCAGCACCAGCGGCTGGCCCTGTTGGCAGGCAGGAATGCCTAGGAACTTTCCTCCTGCTCTGTGCAGAGTATGACCCTGACAGCTGAGCCCATAACTTTAACAATGAAGCAAGTTTCTCATCTTGAGATCCTTTAGCCACGTTCACGTATCAAATGCCCCTGAAGGCCAGAGATTCACATGGAATTTGAGAAACAGTGTCTCCTCACTATAGCCCACATCGCCTCTCCTTTGAAAGAGTCCTGCCCCCAACTACAGATGATCCAAAAATACTCATAATTTGCAGAAGGGATGACATACCTCCCCATAACCCAAGTAGCCTTCGTGTCTCTCAATGAGATTGTCGAATATCTTTTATCTAACGAATATGTTTTTATACCAAGCAAGAATTTTATACCAAGCAAAAGTGTCACATATTTTTACAGAAAGAGAAATATTATATTGCCAAAAACCAGGTGTTACTCTACCAACATATATTTGTGCTGCCTAGAATTAGACACACAGTATTCCACACAAACATACAAAGATACATTCACCAAAAGCAGATAATATGCCACTTTTTAAGCCATCAGGTAGCATTTACAAAAGTCAACTATATAGTAAGTGAAAAAGAAAACCTCATAAATGCAAAATTCAAAAAATAATCCAGGCCACAGTTGGTGACCATAATGCAATAAAAGCAGAAAATAATAATTAAAGTATAAACCAAAAAGACTTGTCAACTTAAATGCATCTGTCCAAATGACTTTCAGATGATGATCACATTTTTAACTATAACTTCAGAAAAGGTTTTCTTGCTATTATTTACCAAAAAATGTCACTGAAGGAAAAATATTTTTTTTCTTCTACCTGATAGGATGCAGGAAATGCTATCCCAAATCATGTCACCTTGGCATACTGAGTGTTTTAAGATGAAGGAAACTGAGAAAAGTGCATAAGCAGAAAGGTATCTCTGACCTCCTCTATCCCCCCATCTTCTGAAGTCCCACATGTGACAGGGTTCCTGCCCTATACCTACAGGGATGGAATGTTACCCAGAGAGGACAAGAAGAATCTGAACAAACATGTTTTGCTCAACTCCCCCTAGTTTATTAACATTAAATCATACCCCCTTTTTTATCCAGTCATTCTTCTACACAAGTGTCCATTGTTCATTGAACCTAAGCACAAAAACACAGTTTTCCCTGGGTCTCTCTGGGTCTTCATTTCTGAAGACTCCCAGGTCATGTAAAACTAGTATTTTTTAAATGTGCCATGCTTTTATCTTGTTAGTCCATCTTTTGTTATGGTGGTGTCAGCCATGAACCTTGCAATGGGGGAAGAAAGAATATTACTTTTTCTCCCCTACCTACCCTTCTACATTCATGGCTGGGGACCCTCTAACAAAAGAAAGACTAACAAGAGAAAAGCATACAAATGTTTTTAATATAAGTTTTATGTGTCATGAGACCCTTCATGAGGAAACAAAGACCCAAAGAAACAGTTAAATCTGAGTGCTTTTTATAGTAGGTTTTTGATGAAAAATGGAGAGTCATGGGAGAATAATGTGATAGGATAAAGGGTGTAAGTGTAACCATGAAACCAGCCCAAACTGGGCCTATTCTGTTGATAACAAATTGTCAAGTTACCTTTTGGGTATAACAGAGCCAAAAACTACAAATTCTGTAGCACGGGCATGTGCAATAGAAAAAGCTTTTACCTCTAACACACTCGGAACCAATGATTCCCTCCCCTCAGAACCAAGAAGTTCTAGAACATGACCAGAACCTAAACACATAGCTCTTTCAGAAGCAAGAGGTCTGTTGGCCCCGAAGATCCAGAGCTAAAATCTGCCGTAACATATCTTACTGTAAATGGTGAAACGTGAAGGCCTCCAATCAGACCCCGCTTAGCCAACACTCTTCAATCCTTTCCCTTGCCCTCTGATTCTTTAAAACTTGCCCCAGACCTCAAATTAGAGAGGCAGATTTGAGCCCCCTCCTGCCTCCTTTGCTGACTGGTCTTACAATAAAGGCCTTCTTTTCTCAAAAGCTGGTGCCATAGTTCTTCACTTCTGTATGCATCAGGCAGTGAGCCCATTTGCTCCATAGCATAAGTAAACAAGGCCTGTTCATGCAGATTCCTCTCTTGTGACCCTGTGCCTTTGGAAATAAGAATGCTCCTTTTCTCCAGGTATAGAGAAGATACCTCTCACATGAGGGGCTTATGACCTGCTTCAGAGGAACATCAGAAAATCCTTCCTGGGTTTTATAACCTGCTCCATGGGAGAAAGGTAAGAGCAGAATGGGAGGAGATCAGAGTGACCTTCCTACTTCTGCCATTTTCTCCAAGCCCCTCAGTTTAAAATATTCAATATCGCAAGGTACCATATTTTGGGGTAGAGTGTCTTGAACCCCATTCTCACCATGGCTTTAACTATTTCTGCCAAAATTAATTTGGTTTCCTTAGAAATCTCAAACTGCTGATCCTTTAGAAAAGCTACAGGAGACATATTGCAGAGTTTAGGGCATATCCAAGATGAGACTAAAATATAAAATCAGACCCTGTAGTAAGTTCTATGAGAAATGTATGGCCTCTTTAAGGTGTGTGTTTGAAAGATGATGAATCTTCAAATAGAGTAACTTAATACTAACTCACACCATTTCTCCCAAAGGGCATTCAAGATCAAGAAAATTGCAGGCTCGCTTCTAACTTATTCTAAGATAATTTCCCTAACGCATGCTCTTCCAAGAGCAGAGAAACTCAGTTAGGCTAAAGAAACTCAGTTAGGCTGCTAATTAAATCTGTCCCCCAAAGTTGAAGCAAAGAACATGAAGTTACAATTTTACATATACCATGTACCTCCCAGCACCTAAAACATTTTCACATTTGTCAAAGACATATTTACATAGAATCAACTACAAATAAAGAAGTATTCCTTTTTCTTATTTAGAACAGGACTCCAGAATTAAAAATAAGACTCTCCCAGGAACCATGACACACCAAAAAAGATGGGAAGGAAACTAAGACTTAACAGTCAAATCAAATTATTCCACGATCACTTGAAAACTCAGGCAATTTCAACAGGCTGAGATTGTTTTCTATAAAGGAAACATATGTTATCCATACAAATTTTTTCATTAAACCCCAAAGTCACATCTGTAGCATTTGCTGCTTATAAAAATTCTGCATATGGAAAGAAGATTTAAAGCCACTGAACTTGCAATTCAATGTATGTGCACATAGACATGTGCATATGATTTCCTGGGTGTGTAACTTTAAGCAGCATGTAAAATGCCTTTGCATGTCTTGTTCTGGTTCGCTTTGTTCAATGTTAAATGATAACAAGATTCAGAGCAACAGTTTCATGCCTGAGTTTATACTTTAACAGGATTTCTTATTTTCTCTAGCCACACACGATAGGAGAAAATTTAATTTGGCCTTCACATTCTAGGCATGAGGTACTACTGGTTTCGTTTACCTCTCAGATAAACGGCACCACCAAAAAGTTAATTATCCGCCAATCATTCTGTAGGAAAGGATTGGGCTTCTTACTACATTCCAAGATAGAAGGGAAAGACCCACAGGACTTAAAAGTCCAGTAGCTTCACCACTTAGCAGGCGGCTCTGTGATTTGACTCCTAATGATCCTAAATGAAATAAATATTAAATGGAAATAAAGATTTCTTGCCTGTCTGTCCTATAGGTTTGTTGTAGGAGAAGAAATGAGAAAATGAATGTTCAACACTCAGGGAGCACAGGATGTCTGCTAGACACTGGGGAAGCAATGATGAATAAGACACGGCCCTGCCATGTAGATTTGTAAAGACCTTCCTAAACTGCAAAGTGCAATAGAAATGAATGGCATCATCATCAACCATTTGCCTTGTGCGAGGATAGCATCCCTCCCCCAGCAACAGCTATATTATTATTATAATATAATAATATTATATATTATTGTATATACTATATAATATTATATTATATATTATTACATATAATATACTATATAATATAATATTATATATTATTATATATAATATACTATAATATAATATATTATTATATATTATATAATTATATATTATATATTATTATATTCTATATTATATATATTATACATAATATTATATATTATGTATAATATATAATATATATTACATATAATATATATTATATATTGTATTATATATAATATATATTATATGTAATATATAATATATTATATATTGTATTATATATAATATATTATTATATGCAATATATTATATTATATGTAATATATTATATGCAATATATTATATTATATGTAATATATTATATGTAATATATTATATTATATGTAATATATTATATGTAATATAATAATATATATGATATATTATTATATATAATATAATAATATTATATTATATTGTTATATATAAAATAATATTATATTATATTGTTATATATAATATAATAATATATATGATACATTATTATATATAATATAATAATATATATGATACATTATTATATATAATATAATAATATTATATTATATTGTTATATATAATATAATATTATATTATATATAATAATATATAATATTAGTATATTATATATTATTACATATAATATAATATTATTATATTATATATTATTGTATATAATATAATTATATAAAATAATATATATGATATATAATACATAATATATATAAGATAATATTATATTATATATAACATTATATTATATATCATATATATTATATATAATATATACTATATATTATATATATGATATATTATATATAATATTATAGATTATATATTATATATTATATATTATATAATATTATTATATTATATATAATATACAATATATATAATATATAATATCTTATATAATACATATGATATATAATATAATGTTATATATAATATAATATTGCATTATATATAATATATTATATATATAATATATTATATATTATATATATTATATTATATATAATATATTATATATATAATATATTATATATATTATATTATATATAATATATTATATATATAATATATTATATATATTATATCATATATAATATATTATATATATAATATAATAATATTATATCATATATTATATATAAGATATATAATATATAATATATAATATTATATTATATAATATATATTATATTGTATATAATATATAATATATAATATTATATTATATAATATATATTATATTGTATAGTATATATAATATACAATATTATATATTATATAAAATATAATATTATATATTATATATAATATAATATACAATATTATATATAATATATAATATTATTATATTGTATATATTACATATATAATATTATATATGATATATTATATATATTATATAATATAATATATCATATATAATATAATATGATATATAATATAATATTATATGATATATAATATAATATGATATATAATATAATATTATATGATATATAATATGATATATAATATAATATTATATGATATATAATATGATATATAATATAATATTATATGATATATAACATAATACAATTATATTATATTATATTATAATATAATTATATTATATTATATATTATATAATATAATTACATTATATTATATATTATATAATATAATTACATTATATTATATAATATATAATATAATATAATTACATTATATATTATATAATATAATATAACTATATTATATATTATTATATAATATAATATAATTATATTATATTATATATTATTATATAATATAATTATATTATATTATATTATATATTATTATATAATATAATATATTATATATTATTATATTATTATATATTATATAATAATACATTATATTATACATTATTATGTATCATATAATATATATTATATATTATTATATATTATATAATATATATTATATTTATATTATATAATATATATTATATTTATATATTATATATTATATGTCATTATAATATATATTATATATAATATATTGTATATCATTATAATAATATATTATATATACTATATAAATATATAATATATTATATATACTATAAAAATATATAATATATTATATATACTATAATATTATTATATTATTATAATATTATATTTATATATATCTCTCTCTCAAGCCCAGAAAGACATTAAAATCAGACAGCAATCACACTCTACTCCCCGCTTTGAGCTGTGTATTCATCTCTTGAAACTGCTTATTTTGCCACAGTAGATGTAAATTAGCCTAATAATGCCACACCAGACACTTATAACCCACCCTATAGCTTAACCATGGATAGCCAATCACAAATCAATATTATTTCTGTAAACCAGTGAAAATATCTGACAAAAAACTTTGTATCAGTTGTCCGCTGATACACTCCCTGTCCCCTTTTTGCCTTTAGAAACTTACTTGTAACAAAGGCCAAAGGAAGCTCATGTCCAAGGTTATGTGGCTCTGAGCCTTCTGGGCAACTGTCCTCACTTTGGGTCTAGTAGACTATTTAAATTATCATTTGGGCCTCAGCTTCTTCCTTTTAGGCCAACACTACTCTATTCAAAATTGCAAACCCCCTAGCATTTCCCCTCTTTTCCTATCTTTCACATTCCTTTATTTCCTTCTGACTTACTATATATTTCACATATTTGTTCATTGTCTCTCTCACCCACTGCAACATACGCTCCCTGATGGCAGGTGGTTTTGTCTGTTTTGTTTGTTCCTGGATGTATCCCCAGTATCTAGAATTGTGCACTCAATAGTCTGCCCCTGAGTAAATGAATCCATCTAAGTCAAAAGAACAGATTGGATCCATATGATGAAATTAGGGGGCCGGGTGCAGTGGCTCATGCCTGCAATCTCAACACTTTGGGAGGCCGAGGCAGCCGGAGGTCAGGAGTTCAAGACCAGCCTGACCAATATGGTGAAACCCTGTGTCTAGTAAAAAATACAAAAAATTAGCTGGGCGTAGTGGCAGGTACCTGTACTCAGGAGGCTGAGGTAGGGAATCACTCGAACCAAGGAGGCGGAAGTTGCAGTGAGCCGAGATCTCGCCATTGCACTCCAGCCTGGGTAACAGAGCAAGATTCTGTCAAAAAAAAAAAAGAAAGAAAGAGAGAGAGAGAGGAAAGAGAGAAAGAGAGAAAAAAAGAAAGAGAGAAAGAGAGAAAAAAAGAAAGAGAGAAAGAGAGAGAGGGAGGGAAGGAGGAAGGAAGAAAGGAAGGAAGGAAGGAATGAATTAGGGGAAGACTCTATCCTGTTCATAAACATCATTTTTTCTCAGCCAAGCTTTTGATCAGAGCAAGATATCTGACTATTCAAATTTGCTCTTTACAAGAAAAGCTGAAGTTCTTGATTCCTATGTAATTACTTATGGGTGTATTCAGGTGACAGGATAAGCAAACAGTAAAAGAAACCTAATAATTATTACCACCTTGACAGAGAGCCAATTTGCTTCTGTATGGAAGTTCTTAGTCCCTGGGAACATTGAGGAACAAAGCATAATTTCCACAACCTAAATTTGTACTTTCTATGTACTAATAGTCTAGGAACAGACACACGGTAACAGTAAAATTTTCTCTCTTTTTTTTTTTTGATAGGATCTTACTCTGTTGTGCAGGCTGGAGTGCAGCGGCATAGTCACTGCTCACTACAGCCTGGATCTCCCAGGCTCAAGCTCTTCTCTGGCTTCATCCTTCCAAGTAGCTAGGACTACAGGCACATGCCACCACCTCTGGCTAATTTTTTTGTTTGTTTGTTTGTTTTGTAGAGAGTGTCTCACTATGTTGCCCAGGCTTGTCTCAAATTCCTGTGCTCAAGTGATCCTCCCAAAGTTCTGGGATTACGTGTTTGAGGCACTGCACCCAGCAAAATGTTCTGATTCCATCTTGAATTAGTGTAACAATAACAGCTAACATTTATAGAGCATTTATTATGCACTAAACATTCTTCTAAGCATTTTACCCATATTAACTCACTTTATCTTCATAATGACCCTACACTGTCATACAATTATTATGGTCAGTTTACAGGTGAAGTTGACTGAGGCACGGAGTAGGAGCTCTACATAGCAGAGCAATTAAGAGGACATTCTGGAGCCAGACACCAATGCCCCCCAGCTGGGAAGTGAGGGGTCATGACCTGAACCTCAGGGGGTCTGGATGCAGAGTCTGCACCTTTGCATTTTCCTGGAAAAGTCGCACATCTGCATTCTCTGTGAGGAAACCAGTATTGCAGCAGCGACCAGCAAACCTCGGGAATCAATTCCACCTGGATTAGTATTCCAGCCCCACCACTCACTGATTAGATGACCTTCAGCAAATTAATTAACCTCCCTGAGATTGTTTCTTCATATAAAATACAGACTATAGTAACACATACCTCATAGAGTTATTAAAAGCACATTAGTGAGAGAATCTATGTAAAGCACTTAGCATAATTTATGGCAGCCAATGATACATAGCAATTTAGTCCATTCTGTAGGGTCAGACTGCCCAGACTGGAATCCCAGCTATGCCATTCAGCTCTGCCATCTTGGGCAAGTTAACTAACTCCTCTGTACCTCTCTCCTAATCTATAAAAAAGCAGGGGAGGGAATATTCCTATCAACTCACAGAGTTATGACCATTTAGATCGTTATTCTTTACAACATGCTTAGAACAGCACCTAACACATTATGAATTCTCAATGATTTTATTATGTTAACTACCCATGCCATTCCTCCCTTTCCCCTACATATTCCAAGCCAGCTTTTTATACTGCACACAGTCAGATTGTTACACACTTAATAGGACATTAACATTAACATTTTCATAGATATCCCAAGAAATAACAATTGTAAAACTTCAAAGAGAGGTGCCATGTGACCATAGCCAAAATTTACAAATGCAGGTCCAAAAACTGGTTCCCAAACTCTTGGCCCTGCCCTTCTCTTCTCCACCCTTAGAAGTCTTTGCCTCTGGAATATAGAAGGATTGAGGTGGAGAAATAGAAAATCTGTAATGAGACTTATTTGGAACCCTGTTCACCCTGTGAGGTACTTCCATCTTCACCTCAAGCTCAATGTGGAGCTTCCAAGGGACCACTCAGAGGGTAGGAAATGTCTTGTGAGCCACCGGAGATGTGTGTCCAACTTGTGTCTCGGGAAATAACGCAGCCGGTAGCAGCAGGACAGAGTCTGTTGCACCCGAATAGGAGGGGCCTACATGCCCAGAGTTGGCCAAGGTGAAGATGTGTACAGGTCTCCTGGGGATCCCTGGGGACCAAGGGCCAGAGAAGTTGGACTTGGAGCCATTTTAATTCCCAACCAAGGGGACCACCTAGGAGGACAAGGTGCTTCCAACAGGGAAAGTCTGTAAGGAATGCTGTGCTGTGAGGACCAGCGGCAGAGGGGCATCAGCAAGCCAGAGGGGAGGCATCATCCTCACCTAGCAGGCTACCACGTGCAATGCATGGGCACTCGCTGGGCTCACAACAGTGTCACAAGGAAGAAAGACAGCTTTAAACATCTGTCAAGCCTGGAGAGGGTGACGCCATCCAGGCACAGAAAGCACTCACCATCTCCCGGGGTCAAAATGGCATCTAGAGAGTGGAAGAGAAGAATGGAGAGCCACAGAAGAACCCGCCTAGGCCTCCCCTTCAGAGACTCCTGGCTCCCTCGCACATGCTCCAGACCATCTAAGGTTGGGGAAGGAACTCATAAGAACCCCTGCTGGAAGGTGGAGGGGGAGTGCTCTTATCTTTGAATGAAGATTTAAGTGTTAATTAATATATTAAACTCGACATTTTTATTTGTTTTTTGTTTGTTCATTTGTTTGTTTTCTGAAACAGGGTTTCACTCTATCGCCCAAGTTGGAGTGCAGTGGCATGATTTCTGCTCACTGCAGCCTCGAACTCCTCAGCTCAGGTGATCCTCCCACCTCAGCTGAGACTACAGGCACATGCAACCATGCCCAGATAATTTTTTTATTTTTTGCAAAGACAGGGGTCTCACTATGTTGTCCAAGCTGGTCTTGAACTCTGGGTCTAAAGCAATCCTCCCACCTCTGCCTCCCAAAGTGCTGGGATTATAGGCATGAGCCACCACACCCAGAATAAACTGGACATTTTAAAATACTAAATTGGGACTGAGTGTATGCAAATTAATGTCGCAGAGCCAAACTGAGTTCATTTGCCTACCGTAATGGAAAGTCAAACATCAAAGCACCAGGCTTTTGCAAAGAGAAAGATTTATTGTGAGTTGACTAGCAAGGAGACAAGAGGAAATGCTCAAATCTGTCTCCCTGAGCTGAGGGCTGGGGCAAGTTTTATAGACAGAGGGCAATGAGGTGTGATCTGATTGGATCTTACAGTGAGGTGATGGCAGTAGGCATAAGGGACTGGATCCTGCCATGGGGTGGCACCAGGGCTCCTGCCAGACGATGTCCACTTCTTAATACAGTCCCCACTCCTCGGTCTGAGCGCTCAGGTTCTACTAGTGGTTACACGCTGGTTTCTCTGGGCATGCTCAGATTATATGACCTTCAACTTGGAGCAGGGGTCATGGCAACTGAAAAACAACTCACAACTGTACATAAAAGTTGAAACAGATTGGTCTGATGCAGCTGCACTAAAGCAGAACGGTCAACTTACTACGAGCAAGCAGAAAAGTCATGGGCCTGCCTGGGTCTTCATCCCAAAGCAAGGGGTTCTTATCCCACTGAATAAATTATACAGGGTGATAGAAGACAACAATAAATTTTTATTGTGCTGACATCTAACCTATTTTACTTATTCAACATCCAAGCTATTTATAGGCACCATTTGCCTCCTGTGCCCCAGCACTGCCCCCCTTCAGACTGAACCCCCTTCAGACTGAGGAATGCCCCTGTAACCCTCATCCTATCTCCATGCTCCCAACCTCCCATTTTTACCCATCCCCAGGAGATCCTAGACTCACCTCATGCCATCTCCACCACAAAGCTCTAGCCCCTTAAGCCTTCCACTGTTCCAGCACAGGTCATCTGTGCAAGCATCATTGTCTTTGCATGCATCCATTCTTCTGATTACAATGTCCTTTCCTCTGTTCTACACCTATTTAAGAAAGGCATCTCCCTAAGGGACACTTTTCCAAGCTTCTCCAGATACATTTAGCCCCTGCCTCATCTGCCTCCCAATGGCATGTTGTATGTGACTCCATTCCAGTACTTTTTATACTGCACTGGGTAGTGCGACTGCCTCACTGGGCTTAGGCTCCCTAAGGGCAAGGTCTTATTCTTCTAGATAGACTCACTAACTAGCGCCAGTAGGTTTACAGAATGGGAGAAAATACTTGCAAACTACACACCCGACAAAGGACTAATATCCTGAATCTATAAGAAACCTAAACAAATCAACAAGAAAAAAAATTAACCCCATTAGAAAGTGGGTAAAGGACATGAACAGACTCTTCACAAAAGATGACATACAAGCAGCCAACAAATATATGATAAAGGCTCTCGACCTCACTAGTCATTGGAGAAATGCAACTCAAAACCACAATGAAATATAATCTCACACCATTCAAATGACTATTATTAAAAAAATAAAAAAACAGATGTTCATAAATCTGTGGAGAAAAGGGAATGTTTATATGCTGTTGGGAACATAAAATAATTCAGCCATTATGAAAAGCAGTTTGGAGATTTTTCAAAGAACTAAAAATAGAACTACCATTTGACCCAGCAATCCCATTACTGGATATATACCAGTAAAATAAACCATTCTGCCAAAAAGACACATGCACTCTTACATTCACTGCAGCACTATCCACAATAGTAAAGACACGGAATCAAGCTAGGTGCCCATTAATGGTAGATCAGACAAAGAAACTGTGGCATATATACACCAATAGAATACTATACAGCCAAAAAAAAAAGAATAAAATCATGTCCTTTGCAGGAACATGAATGCAGCTGGAGGCAATTATCCTAAGTGATTAATGCAGAAACAGAAAACTAAATACTGTGTGTTCTCACTAATAAGTGGGTGCTAAATTTTGGGTACACATGGACATAAGGATGGTATATTAGCCCATTTTCATGCTGCTGATAATGACGTACCCAAAACTGGGAAGAAAAAGAGGTTTAATTGGACTTACAGTTCCACGTGGCTGGGGAGGCCTCAGAACCATGGCAGGAGGAGAGAGGCACTTCTTACAAGGCAGTGGCAAGAGACAAATGAGGAAGAAGCAAAAGTGGAAACCCCTGATAAACCCATTAGATCTCATGAGACGTATTCACTATCACAAGAATAGCACGGGAAAGACCAGCCCCCATGATTCAATTACCTCCCCCTGGGTCCTTCCCACAACACGTGGGAATTCTGGGAGACACAATTCAAGTTGATATTTGGGTTGGAACACAGCCAAACCATATCAGATGGTAACAAAGACACTGAGGACTCCAAAAGGAAGAAGGGAGGGAGGGGGCAAGGCCTGAAAAACTTCTGGTTGGGTGTTTAGTTCACTAACTGAATAATGGGATCAATAGAAGCCCCAGCCTCAGCATCACACACATTGTTGCCCATGTAACAAACCTGCACATGTACCCACTGAATCTAAAATTAAAATGGAATATTTTTTTTTTTTGAGATGGAGTCTCACTCTGTCACCCAGGCTGGAGTGCAGTGGCAGGATCTTGGCTCACTGCAACCTCCCCCTCCTGGGTTCAAGCGATTCTCCTGCCTTGCCTCAGCCTCTTGAGTAGCTGGGACTACAGGCGTGTGCCAGCATGCCTGCCTAATTTTTGTATTTTCAGTAGAGACAGGGTTTCACTGTGTTAGCCAGGCTGCTCTCGAACTCCTGATCTCAGATGATCCTCCCGCCTCAGCCTCCCAAAGTGCTGCGATTACAGGCGTGAGCCACCGTGCCTGGGCTAAAATGGAATTTTTAAAAAATGCATTGTGTTTTCTTGTAAGGTTTAACTTGTACTTTTCATTACCTTTCTAGCTAATATTACATTTTTTATATTTCATATTTGATAGAAACCAAGTATTTCCAAATACATATTCACAGTAGTTGATTTCTAGATAAAACACAAAACTTCCCCCAAATTGAAGGTATTTTAGAAGAGGCAGGTAGCAATGAAGAGCTCTAGTTTGTGTTGTTTCTATCTTTACTCATGGCTGGGGAGGGACAGAGGTGTTATAGGACAGCTCATGCCAACAAGAGTTTGACACGATGGCCCTTTCCATTTGAAAGGCAGCAGATATTTCCCCTCCCACTCAGAGCCTGCTCAGAAGCAATAAAGAAGATTGCCTTCAGATACAGATATTTCTCTCTGGCTTATACTGGAGCTCCCTGCACAGACTTCCCTTTCATCTGCCTTCAGAGCATTTTCTTGTCTGGCCCTAAAAACCCCTGCAGATACTTCATTAAGACTCAACAGACGAAAGCAAGGTCAGCACATTCCGAAGTGACTGAAGGAAGAGAACAGATGATGTGCACATTTTTTCAAGACCACATGCACCTCTTCTCTGCTTAAGGCGTTACCAACTAGGGAAAGTTGGGCCCTTCCTAAAAGTGGAGTCCTGCTGATAGTTAACTGATTAACTCCTATTTTGAAAGGTCCACACAACACTGCTTGCCATATGATATTTATACTCATTTTGTCATTGTGGGCAAAATTAATACCCACTAAGGGCAGCTGTATTGGAGAAGCAAGGATTATTTCAAGAGAATGTTCAATACAACCAAGCAATTTCCATATCCTGAGTATGACATAACATTTTACGTTTTCTTTCTGGTTCTATCGATTCCATATGAGGCAAATTCTCTCTGGTTGCGCATAGTTAAGTAACTAAGTTCACTTCTTTCCCATCTCTACCATCTCATTATATAAGTGGTGTCTCACTGGGTACTGACTGTGCTGCAGGCAGAGGCTGAGGGTTGCAGGGAAGATAGAAGGCCAGAGTTGGAGGAAGTGGCTTAGGCAGTGACAGAGATTGTTAGATGTTTGCTGCATAATAAGCACTAGTAAATGTTTCCGAGTCTGTTTTCTGCCTACAGATTCAACAATATGGTGAATTATTACAGAACACCAAAGCCCAGGAGTTTCATTACTGTCAGATACATCAAAATACTGCATAAATGACTATAAACATAAGATGGAGGATAACTCGATTGCTAGGATGTCATTTGTTGGCCCACATGCCACCTCCAAGGCCTGGTGCCAAGGCTTTGGATGCTGACAGTCATTTATGAGTCCCCGAATATGTAGCCAAAATTGCTACATGTTACAGCACGACCCCTGCATGTTAGTTTTTCTTTTGATAACTAACAGAAGGGGCCATGCAATTCTGTTAGTTATCAAAAGAAAACAACACTACACCTCCTGGCTTAAACCAAAATCCAGGGATATTTATTTCTTCACTACACTCCCCAGGACTCACCAAGTTTGCAGGACGAAGGGAGAAAGGAGGCTTCTGTGCTAACAGTTACCTGGTTGTCTACTCCAATGGGCAGAGCAGAGAGACAATATGCTGTTCCCAAAGTTCCCTCATGTTGGGAAAGAGGGGTAAGTATGAAGGTGTTATCTAGATGTTCTACACCAGGACTAGTGGTGATACATCGTTATTGAGATGTGCTTTCAGACATTCTCTCTGGAGTTCACATAAAATGCCCTAACTACAGTTTCCATAAAAGCTCCAGCAGCCAGAGAACAAGATTAAAGTGAACCTATGGCCTGAATTTTATTTGTTTTCCTAAAAGGCACACAGTATATCATTAGAGGTACTAATTCAGTACAATGGAGACATCAGCTTTGTTTCCCTACAGTAAATCATTGGCAAGGCGACTTCTGCTACAAATCCCATGGGGCAGCTAACTTTTTAAGGACTTTTTCTGAACCTGATAAATGCAATTACCATTTCTCTTGTGCCCAGACACTTTCTCCCTTACTCCTAATCATCTCTCATTACCCCCATGTATCTATGACCATGTATGTTTCAAACTCCCATAGCCCTGAGTAACACCTACAGTCCAACCCCCACCACATCTCCAGGGCAGAGCCACACTCTCCCTTCCCTTAGGAAGGGAGATGCCCTTCAGGTGCCATCCAGAGCAGATGCCCACCCATGTGGCTGGCACGGGCAAAGACAAGGAATGCAGAAAAAGATGTTGAGATGCTATATTCATGTTATGTTATTGATCTATATTAATAGATCATACAGAAATTCATCTGCAAACATTGGAGTTATATTTACCATAAGGTTTTTTGGGAAGACAGCACATTTCATGCAATGATTGTGAATAGAAGTCCACGCCATTAACTTTAGCCTAAGGCCTTCGCTTGGGAAGCGAAGTGAGAGAACACAATTCCAGAGACTTTTGAGACAGCTTTTCAACAAGGAGTTCTATTTCCTTTTTCTTTTCCTCTCAATAGTTAAATATAGAGAATGGAAGAAGAAAAAGAAAGAAGTGGGGGAGAGAGGAAATTAAAAAGAGGAAGGCGAGGTTAAGACAAAGAGCAGAGGGAGAGAGAGCAAAAGAAGAAGAGTTGCAAAGGCCAACTTAGATTTCTTATATAAATTCTATTTCTAGGAATATCTTCCTGCTTTATAACCTTAACACACAGTAGTCAATGCTCTGAGGTTCCTTCAAAACAAAGGCGAGGTCATTACATGGTTTGGTGCATAGGAAAGAGAAGCCTGTGGTAAGTATTCTTCATTACATTACATAAAATCCCCTTTATTGAAGACCTTGGGATAAACGCCTTTGTGCTCTTAAAAGCAAGAATGTTGATGTTTCTCTTTAAGGAATTGGATTGCTTTTACCTATAGACATTCTGATTTGTGTATTTGATAGTTTCTCTCTTTGCATTTTTTTTTATACAGTCAGGGTCTCACTCTATTACCCAGGCTGGAGTGCAATGGCACAATCACAGCTCACTGCAACCTCCACATCCCAAGTTCAAGCAATCCACTCACCTCAGCTTCCCAAGTGTCTGGGACCACAGGCACGCACCACCATGCCTGGCTAATTTTTTAAAAAAATTTTTTGTAGAGATGGGGTCCCACTATGTTGCCCAGGCTGGTCTTGAACTCCTGCTGACTTCAAGCAATCCTCCAGCTTCAGCCTCCCAAAGTGCTGGGATTACAAGTGTGAGCCACTGCGCCTGGCCTCTGCATTTTGATTTGATAAAAAGCATAAATCCTTAAGAGAGAATACAAACCTCAGCCTGGGAGAAAATATTTGCAAAATACTTATCTGATAAAGCACTATTATCTAAAATATGCAAAGAACTCTTAAAACTCAACAATCAGAAAACAAACAACTCAATTAAAAATTGGCAAAAGACTTTTGAACAGACGCATTGCCAAAGAAGTTATAAGATGGCAAGTAATCACATGGAAAGATGCTCAACATCATATGTTACTAGGAAAATGTGAGTTGAAACAATGAGGTGCCACTACACACCAATTAGAATGGCCAAAATCTAAAACACTGACAACACCAAATGCTGGTGAGGATGTGGAGCAGCAGGAATTCTCATCCACTGGTGATGGGAATGTAAAATGTTACGGCCACTTTGGAACAGTTTAGCGGTTTCTTACAAAACTAATCACACTCTTGCCATATGATCCAGCAACTGTGCTCCTTGGTATTTGCCCAAGTAAGTTGAAAACTTACATCCACACAAAAGCCTGCACATGCATGTTTATAGTAACCTTATTCATAATTGCCAAAACTTAGAAGCAACCAAGATGTCCTCAGTAAAATAATGGGTAAATAAACTGCAGTACAACCAGACAATGGAATATTACTCAGCAATAAAAAACTTTTCATAGTTACCAAACTATGAAAAGACATGGAGGAAACTTAAATGCATATTACTAAGTAAAAGAAGCCAATCTGAGAAGGCTACATACTTTGTGATTCCAACTGCTATATATGACATTCTGGAAAAGGCAAAATCATGAAGACAGTAAAAAGATCAGTGGTTGCCAGGGCTTAGGTGGACGAGAGAGTCAATAAAATTAAATTAAATTTATTAAAATTAATTTATTAAATTTTATATAAAATGTATATTATTTATATAAAGTAAATATAACTATATTTAATTATAATATATAACTATATAATTATAATATGATAATTTTTCAGGTGTACAATGTGATGTAGGGTTTTGGGTTTTTAAAATAAATTTTATTGTGTATATTTAAGGTATATAACTTGTTATGAGATACATATATAGTAAAATGGTTACTATAGTGAAAGAAATTAACATATCCATCATCTCATTTTTCCCTTCTGTGGCAAGAGCATTTTTCCCATTTTTCCCTCCTGTGGCAAGAGCAGCTATAATCAACTCATTCAGCAGTTATAGAAACTATTAAATATATTAGATAATAACATATGTATGTGATTTTTAAATTCCATATAAAATTTATTTTAGTCTGGTACATACGTTCTCTTTATTATAAGAAGAGAACCAAACAACAAGGAAAACACATCAGGAATTCTGAATTATACAGCAAAGAAAGCCCTGACCTGGCTCTTCATGTTTCCTACCAGCTGTTGACCCAGCACAGCTTATGCTCCACGGCCTGTGCCGTGACCACCTCTGCAGACTCGCTAATGCAGCACCAAGGGGCACTTTGCTGGTGAGATTCTCCTACCTCAACTTTTTGTGAAGCAAGTAAGGATTGTACTTCCTCCTCCACCGTGTTGTTTGCCCCAGGTTGTTGAAGGGTGTGGTGTCCTCTGCCCGTCACCCTGAGACAGCACATGCCACAGGGCTTACGTACGCACCATGAGTCCACTGCCTGTCTACTCGGACCTCCGCCACACTTATTGTTTATATAATTTTGATGTCATTTCAAATTTACAAAAAAGTTCCAAGAAATTCTATGTACCTTTCAGCAGATTCCACAATTACTATTATTTACTTCTGTGTGTGTGTGTGTTTCATGAATTATCTGAGAATAAGTTGAGACATCATGTTCTTTGCCCCTAAAAACTTCAGGGTATATTTCCTAATAAAAAAGATTTTGTCTTTCATAACCACAGCATAATCACCAAAGTAAGGATTTTAACAGACTCAATACAAATCCCCTCAATGAAGGAACACTCTGCTAATGAGCCATAAAAAGTCCACTGGAGGATGATTTTCATCCAACCAAATATGACTGGAAAAATTTGTGCAAAAGGACTGAGGGTAAAAAATTAATACATTGAAGGTAGATTTAAGGGAAAAAATAGAAGGGGATAAGCTCAGGAACATAATATATACATCTTGTATGTTTTGATGACATAGAAATAAATTACTAATTTAATTAAAATTGAAGGAGAATAGAGAGAAAGGGTAAAAATAGAAAAAAGTTCATTGATTGGTATATAAGCAATAGGTGAGAGTCAAAGAAACCATTAAAAACTGGCAAACCAGCTGCACCAAAGGAAAACTTTAAAAAAAAACTGGCAGACCAAGGCAAAAGTAAATTTTTAAAACAGGGGACACAGACCCCATCTCATTAAAAAAAAAATTAATAAAAATAGCCAGGCATGGCCGGGCGCAGTGGCTCACGCCTGTAACCCCAGCACTTTGGGAGGCCGAGGCGGGCGGATCAAAAGGTCAGGAGATCGAGACCATTCTGGCTAACACGGTGACACCCCCTCTCTACTAAAAAAATACAAAAAATTAGTCAGGCGTGTTGGTGGGCGCTTGTAGTCCCAGCTACTCGGGAGGCTGAGGCAGGAGAATGGCGTGAACCCGGGAGGCGGAGCTTGCAGTGAGCCGAGATCGCGCCACTGCAGTCCAGCCTGGGAGACGGAGCGAGAGTCCAAATCAAAAAAAAAAAAAAAAAAAAAAAAAAAGCCAGGCATGGTGACCCACACCTGCAGTTTCAGCTACTTGGGAAGCTGAGGTAGAAAGATAGCTTGAGGCCAGGTTTGAGGCAACCTAGCAAGAACCCCACCTCATTTAAAATAAAAATGAAAAAAAAAAAAAAAAAAAAAAAAAACAGGGAGCAAGAGCATTAACATATGCATACAACAATAAAACATCGAATACTAGAACAAAATATAGATTTTTAAAACACTAAAAGAAATTTTAGGTCGGACGCAGTGGCTCACGCCTGTAATCCCAGCACTTTAGGAGGCTGAGGTGGGTGGATCACCTGAACCCTGTCTCTACTAAAAATACAAAAATTAGCCAGGCATAGTGGCGCGCACTTGTAGTCCTGGCTACTCAGGAAGCTGAGGCAGGAGAATCGCTTGAACCCAGGAGGCGGAG
This sequence comes from Pan troglodytes, assembly GCF_028858775.2. Taxonomy (NCBI): domain Eukaryota; kingdom Metazoa; phylum Chordata; class Mammalia; order Primates; family Hominidae; genus Pan; species Pan troglodytes. The sequence goes on along the minus strand of NC_072408.2, from coordinate 26,754,065 downwards.
GTTGCAGTGAGCCGAAATCGCACCACTGCACTCCAGCCTGGGCGGCAGAACGAGACTTTGTCTCAAAAGAAAAAAAAAGAAAAGAACAAAAGCATAACCCAAATCTAATCGTGAAGAAATATCATGAATTAGCCCAACACCAGGCAAACTCAAATTGAGGGGCATTCTATGCAATAACTAGTCTATATTCTTCAAAAACATGAAGGTCGTGAAAGACCAAAAAAAAGGACTACTGAGTGGTTGCAGACGAAAGAAAGTCATGAGTGCTAATAGGGATTTGTGACCCGGGACTCTGGATCAGTCTCTCTCTCATACATGTATACAGTACTTCAATCCATGTTACAATCCTAATTTTGGCAATTGTACTGAGGTTATGAAAGACAAAGTTTTTGTTATTAGTATATACACCCTGAAGTATTCAGGGCTAAAGCGGCATGATGTCTCAACTTATTCTCTAAATGATTCATGAAAGATATTAATTTCTTACCATTAGTCCTTTTGTCAAAGTTTTTCCAGTCATATTTTTGGTTGGATGAAAATCATCCTCTAGTGGACTCTTCAAAAATAGCTCCTTAGGAGAGTGTTCCTTCATTTGTGTCATGTTTAAAATTGCTTTTCTATAGCCTTGACAGCTAAACAAGAGCTTAATTGGATATAAAGTTTTGGTTCACACTTTATTTCCTTGATTTTCTTGAAAAGGCTGTTCAGTTGCCTTGTTTTCTCTGTTGCTTGTGAGAAATCTGATGCCAGTATAATTATCTTGTTCTTTGACCTTTTTGCCTAAAAGCCATGAAGATTTTTGTCTCTATCTTGAAATAAATAATTTTACTAGGACATGCCTCAGAGTTTGTTGTTCCAGGTCATTATTCCCAAGTACCTACTAAATTCTTTCAATATAAAGTCAGGCTGGGAGTGGTGGCTCATGCCAGTAATCCCAGCACTTTGGGAGGCCAAGGCAGGAGGATCACTTGAGCTCAGGAGTTTGAGACCAGCCTGGGCAACATAGAGAGACCCTGTCTCAAAAAATATATATGTACATATATATATATATATATACACACACACATATATTTGTATATATATATATATGTACATATATATATGAAGTCAGTCCTTTTTTTATTTCCAGAAGGTTTTCTAGAATTATGGTTTTAATTATTTTATACTATTCCATTATTTTGTTGTTCTTCTGGAATTCCAGTTATGCCTAGAGCAACTTTTTTTTTTTTGCTTATCTTCCATTCCAATCATTTTACCCTAACCCTTTTTATTTCTTTTATTATTTCATTTTCACTCTCTTAGTTGTTTTTCTACTTTTCCTTTTGCTGAATTTTCATTCAAATATATTTTCTCTTAGGTACCTTGTTATATCTAAGAATTTAGTCTTTCCTTTCTGATATTTGGGTTTCTTCTTCTTTTTCTTTCCTAGATTCAAGCAACTGTAATTTTATTTCTCTTTTTGTAGAAGAACAGCCTGTTGCATGGTAGGAGTGATGCCATGATGCCACCTTTCTTTTTCTTTTTTTTCTTTTTTTTTTTGAAACAGGGTCTTGCTCTGTTGCCCAGGCTGGAGTGCAGTGGCAGGATCTCAGGTCACTGCAACCTCCGCCTCCTGGGTTCAAGCGATTCTCCTGCCTCAGCATCCTGAGTAGCTGGGATTTCAGGCATGCACCACCGCGCCCTGCTAATTTTTTCATTTCTTGTAGAAACGGGGTTTCGCCATGTTGAGCAGACTGGTCTCGAACTCTTGACCTCAAGTAATCCGCCCGCCTCTGCCTTTCAAAGTGCTGGGATTACAGGCGTGACCCACGGCGCCGGGCCAGTGGTGCCATCTTGAAGGGACACTGCCATGATGACAGACGTTTAACCCCCACCTACCAAGGTGTTCTGCAGCAAGGTCATCAATGCCTGGAGCGTAGATTACTCCTCATAAAGCTGCTGATATAATCCACATAGTAGCCACATATTGTGGCAAAAAAAAGTCTGAAGATGTAACCAGCTGCACGCGTTTTACCGTAAATTGCTTGTTCTATAAAGAGTACTTTCTGGAGGGTGAGTGCAGGGATCCACCACCTCCCGATTGCCCAGGACATTGCTTCTGTTGGCGAGTCCCTATAAAATATTTCTTGTTGAGAAACTGAATTTGTTAACCTCTTTTCTTCAGCCTCTCAGCTCCCTCAACCTTTGGGAGTATGATTTCATGCACCTGCTCACCACAGAACAATTTTTGCTCATTCTTATTCTTAGTTTTTGAATTTCTGTTTCAAGATGCCTTTTAATATCTTGAAGTGCATGTTTGGGATTATTTATTTCAGTTTACAATATATTTTTTGCTTCATGGCTGTTGGTTTTTAGACTTTTTTTCAGTTTTAAAAAAAAAAATTTAGGTGGACCTTCTATTTCTGGAAGTGATTTTATCTCATTTCCTCTTCTATCTTCTGTGCAATGTTTCAGACCCCTTACCCCACCCACAACTGTCCACAAGTCTTTCAACAGAGCTTCAGAGAAAACTCTACGGGAAATAGGTGTTCATTTTTGTACACTCAAGTAATCTGAAATTTGTAGTGCCTTCAGTCTTTGAATAATACTGCAAGCATAGGATTCGCGTGGATTTCTTTTTTCTCATAAATCGCTATTGTTTTTCTGGAGAATTCGTGAAGACATTTGAATTTAGACTGCCGGCATTACCTCAGCTACCCAGAGATTGCTTCAATAACGGATTTCGAATGAATAAAAGCATTCAATGATACTATGACTTTATTTATATTCAGAAAGTAAAAATCTTACAACACACAGAACATATTAGATTTTACCAGATCTTCTGATACCAGAATTACAGGGATTGTCATATATTAATTATAAATTACAAAAATATTGGTTGTTTTGTTAAGAAAAATAATGTTCTCAAGGAAAAAACATCATATTCAAAGTGCTAAATCTTATGTATTAGGCCAGCTTCAATTGTAACACAAATATATGTGTGTTCTTTTTCACTTCACTGTCATCCCCAACTTAAACTAGACCTAAGATTTTTCTATTCTTTGCCAGACTTTTAGAAATTAAGTAGAGCACATTTTAAATAAAGTGGTATTGCTTTCATCTTTACCCCATTTTTGCTGAATGCTTGTGTAAGAGTTTAATACTTGGGCACTTAGGACCACTCTTCATGTTCTATAACTAAAAGGACCAGTGTATTTGTAAACTAACTGGGGCATGGCAGTCAACCCAGATTTGCAGCAAATCTTCACCCATATTGCAAACCAGATGGAGAACTTAACAATTTTATGGTATCTAGCAGCTGTCTTCTTTTTGTGTTCACATGCATAGAGCTAAACCCACAGGCTGCTGTGTACCCCTATGAAGTAAGAGGCTTAGAAATCATATTTTTCTAGGTTTTCCCTTGTTTCCCTTCTAAAATACTCTTGAAACATTAACCAATTGGAGGGTAAGCCAAATAAGCCAACACAAGGAAGTCCCATCCAAATACAGCCTGCTATCTATGCAATAGGTAACTTCATTTCACCACATGGTATACTCACAAATGTTTTACTACAGAGTTTGTACACAAATTGGGAATAAAGACCAGTGAATTGCCCTCTGATATAACTTATTGCTCAATAGAAGACCGTTATTTTTTTAAATGGCAACAAAATCTCACTGGCTGGAAAGACCTGCATATGGTTCATTTCTTTCTGGTATGTGCTAAATCAGAGCCTCAAAGAGAACTAGGTGGGGAGGCCTGATGTAATGCTCTCCTTACAGAAGACAAATGGCAAAACAGATGGTAGAGTATAAAGCAATTCCAGCTCTTTATCACTTTGGTTCTTCCAGAATTAAACATTTAGACCACAGTGATTTTCAAATATATCCGTGAAAAAGCAGGAAAACAAAAAAGGCATGCCTATATTCCTGGAATTCAAGCCATAGTCATGGAGATGGGATTCATCTGGGCCTCAATAAAATCAGAGTGTGAAGATTAATCTTCTAATGCAAAATTAACATATGAATCAAAGCTCTCTGGTGCTTCCTGGTTCTTGAATGGAAACTGGTTTTGCAAGTAAGGTATTTTTTTTTAAGGCTGACTGAACCCTTAGCTAGATGGAAATCTTTTATTTACATCATATAATTGACCAATTTTTTTATTTTATTTTTTTATTTTTTATTTATTTATTTTATTTTATTTATTTATTTTTTTTTGAGACGGAGTTTCGCTCTTGTCACCCAGGCTGGAGTGCAATGGCGCTATCTCGGCTCACTGCAACCTCCACCTCTGGGGTTCAAGCGATTCTCCTGCCTCAGCCTCCTGAGTAGCTGGGATTACATGCCACCAAGCCCAGCTAATTTTTATATTTTTAGTAGAGACGGGTTTTCGCCATCTTGGCCAGACTGGTCTGGAACTCCTGACCACAGGTGATCCACCCACCTTGGCCTCCCAAAGTCCTGGGATTACAGGCGTGAGCCACCACACCTAGCCAGTTGACCAATTTTTTAAATGTTCATTTTCATAGCAGGAACCAAGAGCAACTATAGATTAAACAACCCTACAAAACTCTCTGATTTCACTGTGAAATGTGGTCAGAGATCCATTTGCACAAAGACGTTAACCAGTATGATCCCAGCCTCAGCTTAAAGACCCAACAAGGGTAGTGAAAAGGACAGTGGAGAAGGAGAGAATGGGAGAAGGCAAAGATGCAAAGAAAAACACTTGATGTGGGGTACTCTAAATCACTGCTGTGAATGAACCTGATAATAAATACCCTCATGGAAAGAATATATAAATACCAATCATAGAAATACCAATCATAACAGCCTAGCATTCCTACACAATTACTGCTGCAACATAATTAATGTGGTATTAAATTATTGCTTTAAGAGCTACAAGTATTTAAAAAATGAGCTGATTTCAAATAAAAAATTATTTCACAGTTCAGTCTTCAGTCTAACGCTCTCCCAACTGAGCTATTTCGGCTGGGCAACAGTTCAGTCTTAAGGATCATAAAAGTCAGACATCATAACAAAAGCAAATGTAACCCTTACATCCCAAATCTGTCATTTCCAAGGGGTTCCTCTCCAGTGGTGTCAATCAATAAAAAACAGCATTTCCTCCAAAGACTCAGCTGGACAAGAATGTCCAGCTTTTCTGACACAATGCTGCCCAATCCTACTGGTTGAAGAAAAAACAGAGATTCTGAGAGAAACAAGTTTTAGGCAATTAGGATGCTTTCCCTCCAGAGCTCCAAGAAAAATCAGAGATTAGGATATCCAGAAGAAAATAAAGGTTTAATTTGTATTACACACATACAGAAAAGCTAAGATGAGTTATGGGATAGGTAAAGCTTATATTCTGGGCCCTGATCCTTTTATTTCCTTCCTGTGAACAAAACAAAACAGACAGTTTCTTGGGTATGAAAGTGAATACTGGACTTAGAGACAGAAACACAACTTTGCCACTTCCTAAATTAATCACTACGTTGTCAAATTCTATTCCCAGACAGGACACAAAAGTCATTTATTCTGAACTCTGACCTCTAACTACTACTGCACTAGACACCGAAGTCCAAGCGATCATCTCTATCTCCACTCCTGCGTTAGTTGTTTGGTTTGAGACAAGTGCATGCGTGCATGTCCAAAACAAAAATACGTTTTCAACAGAGCTAGGGAGCAATTATATGGCAACATGGAAACAAATGTGAAATGCAAACAATATGTTCTGCAGTAAAATTTAAAGAAAGTCAAAGTTCAGGTAAGACACATTCAAGAAGGGAAGACTAAGAGTTCCAAGGTAGAAAACAGGTTCCTTTCCATCCCAGAGAGCCTCTCAATCCTCAGTGCTGCTCTCAGCTAGCTGTCCACTCTCCTCCCTTAGGTGTGAGCAAACTCTTTAAGGTATTCCCTCCTAGAAACTCACACAGATGTAGTCAAAGTCTTGAACTTTGATTCAGGAAAAAGCCAAGATGGTCAACTAGTCACTGCCAGGAGAGCATCTCCCACCACAAGACAAGACCATCAAGCAGACCAGTACACTCCCAGCAGATCAAATAAGAAAGGCATTGAGAGCGTACCGAAGGAAGACATAGACTCTGGGCTGAAGGGGAAGGAAGCTGGGAACCCTGCACCAGACTACAGAGCACCAGAACTCATTCCTGACCCCCAGCGACTCCTTTGCATGGTTTGAGTTAAACAGGAGAGGAGTGGCCCACTCTCACCAAGAACCTCGTAGTTGCAGGAGACCCCACGACCCTCGTGGACATTTGAGCTGACAGAGCTGTTTGGAGAGGTGGCAGGGACAGAACTCTAGCTTGTGATGAGACCAGAAGGTTTGGCATGGAACAGCTGAGGTGGAGCACTGGCTAGGGACACCCATCCGCCAAGGCTTGCCAAGCTCCTCCAGGTGGTTTGACTTTTGTTCACTGATGGAGCTGGACAGAACACGGCTATCTTGTCCATGGGATGGGCCCCATCTGATTTGAGTAGCCCACAGTCTGCCTGCCTTTTTCAGGTTCTCTGCCCAGCAGTACCCACTTGCAGGGCAGCGTCAGATGCCAGAAGGGAGCACTTCCCATTGGCCCCACCATAGCTCCTTCACAGACTAACCTCACCTACCACAGCGCACTCCCACCCCTGGCCTCCCCCCACCACTTTGCTGGCACACACTCACCTGTATCCCCCACCTACTGCTAATCCACCACTAGGCACTGAAGGAACATACCTCAAAATAATAAGAACCATCTATGACAAACCCACAGCCAATATCATACTAAATAGGCAAACACTCGAAGCATTCCCTTGAGAACCAGAACAGCACAAGGATGCTCACTCTCACCACTCCTGTTCACGTGGTACTGGAAATCCTAGCCAGAGCAATCAGGCAAGAGAAAGAAATAAAAGGCATCCAAATAGGAAGAGAGGAAGTCAAACTCTCTCTCTCTGGAGATGATATCATTCTATACCTAGAAAATCCCATGCTCTATGCCCAAAGGCTCCTAGATCTGATAAACAACTTCAGCAAAATTTCAGAATACAAAATGATGTACAAAAATCAGTAGCATTTCTACATATCAACAATATCCAAGCTGAAAGCCAAATCAAGAACGCAATCCAATTCACAATACCCACACCAAAAATAAAATACCTAGGAATAGAGCTAGCCAGGGAGGTGAAGGATCCCTACAACAACAATTACAAAACTCTGCTCAAAGAAATCAGAGACAACACAAACAAATGGAAATAGTTTACATGCTCATGGATAGAAAGAATCAATATGGTTAAAATGGCCATACTGCCCAAAGCAATTTACAGATTCAGTGCTATTCCTATCAAACTTTTACAGAATTAGAAAAATTCTAATTTTTTACAAAATTAGAAAAACCTATTCTAAAATTCATGTGGAACCAAAAAAGAGCCTGAATAGCAAAAACAATCCTAAGTAAAAATAACCAAGCCAGAGGCATCATACTACCCAACTTCAAACTACACTGCAAAGCTACAGTAACCAAAGCAGCATGGTAATGCTACAAAAACAGACACATGGACCAATGGAACAGGTTACAGAACTCAGAAATAATACTGCATACCTTCAACCATATGATCTTTGACAAAGCTGCCAAAAACAAGCGACGCGGAAAGGAATCTCTAGTCAATAAATTGTGCTGGGATAATAGGCTAACCATGTGCAGATGGTTGAAGCTAAACCCCTTCCTTTCACCATATACAAAAATCAATCCAAGATGGTTAAAGACTTAAATGTAAAGCCTAAAATTATAGAAAACCTAGGAGATACCATTCTGGACATCAGCCCTGGAAAAGATTTCATAATGAAGACTCCAAACGCAGTTGCAACAAAAACAAAAATTGACAAATGGTACCTAATTAAAGAGCTTCTGCACAGCAAAAGAAATTATCAACAGAGTAAACAACCTACAGAAAGGGAGAAAATATTTGCAAATTATGCATCCAACAAAGGTCTAATACCCAGCACCTATAAGGAACTTAAACAAATTAAGAAGAAAAAAAAAACATTAACAAATGGGTAAAGGACATGAAGAGACACTTTTCAAAAGATGTCTTACATGTGGTCAACAAGCAGATGAAAAAATGGTCAACATCACTGATCGTCAGATCAATGCAAATCAAAATCACAATGAGTTACCATCTCATACCAGTCAGAATGGCTATTACTAAAAAGGCAAAAAATATCAGATGCCAGCAAGGTGGCAGAGAAAAGGGAATGCTTATACACAGCTCACAGGAATGTGAATTAGTTCAGCCATTGCGGAATTCAGTTTGGAGAGTTCTCAAAGAACTTAAAACAGCACTACCATTTGACCCAGCAATCCCATTGCTGGGTATGTAGCCAAAGGAATATAAATTGTTCTACCATAAAGACACAAGCATGTCTATGTTCATTGCAGCACTATTCACAATAGCAAAGGCATGGAATCAACCTAAATACCTATCAACAGTAAACTGTATAAAGAAAATGTGGTTCATATACACTGTGGAATTCTATGCAGCCATAAAAAAGAATGAGATAATGCCCTTTGTAGCAATGTGGATGCAGCTGGAGGCCATTATCCTAAGCAAACTAACACAGGAACAGAAAACACCACATGTTCTCACTCATAAGTGGGAGCTAAACATTGAGTACACATAGACGCAAAGAAGGGAACAAAAGACACCTGGGCCTACTTGAGGGTGGAGACTGGGAGGAGGGTAAAGATTGAAAAACTATCTATCAGGTACTATGCTTGTTACCTGGATAATAAAATAATCTGCACACCAAACGCTTATGTTATGCAATTTGCCCATGTAACAAACCTGCACATTTACCCTCTGAACCTAAAATAAAAATTGGAAAGAGAAAAAAAAAAAGTCTTGAACTTTAATAGAGCGCTCAAAAAGTCTAAAAAGCTACTAGATCTCAAAGGAATGAAATCTCTAACTGTAAAATTTTAGACCAAATTACAAGGCCTTGAGCTTGGGGAACTGGGGACATGGAGCACACATGTGTGACTATATTCAGAATACCTCTCCTATCATACCTCATGGGTAATTATATGTTTTTAATAATCATAAGACCAGCCCTTAATGAGTTGATTTAGCCTGAAAATCTTCAAAGCAAAGGATTAGCTTCACCTAGGCAACTGTTTATTATTTCATTTGCTTCTATCAAGATTACTAAATCATAAATTCTTTTCTGTTTCCAAAAGTCTAACACAGTGCTTTGTACATATTTATGTCCTTGATAAAAATTTTTAACTTGAGTTTTTATCCTAAAGGTTTTCAAACCAATTCAAGAAACCAATTTCCTCTTCTAACAAATCAATTGAGACATGAAGCATTACGGATAGAACCCAGAAACTTACAAAATGAAGCGACAATAGAATAACCTGAAAAACTGATGAATCACTGACTCACTTTTTATGCAAAACATTCAAGCAGTAATGCCTAAAATGGGACTAATACAGGCTGGGCGCTGTGGCTCACGCCCATCATCCCAACACTTTGGAAGGTCGAGGCGGTTGGATCACTTGAGGTCAGGAGTTCAAGACCAGCCTGACCAACATGGTGAAACCCCGTCTCTACTAAAAATACGAAAATTAGCCAGGCGTGGTGGCACTAGCCTGTAATCCCAGCTTCTCAGTAGGCTGAGGCAAGAGAATCGCTGGAACCTGGGAGGCAGAGGTTGCAATGAGCCAAGATCATGCCATTGCACTCCAGCCTGGGCAACAAGAGTGAAACTCTGTCTCAAAAAAAATAAAAAAAGATAAGTCTCTTGAAACGCTTCTTAGACGGAGATGGAACCTCATGGGATAGTAAACTCACAACATATTAGGTAAAGATTTTGTATGAGTTGACCTCTCCTGCACTGCGTAAATTTTCTAAAACCACAGTCTGCTTCTAAGAGAACAAAATAATTGTTCTTGGGGCATCAGCATTAGCAAAAGAGGGAGGCAAATAATGGAACAATTATCTGAACACTATAACCAGAATAAACAGCCAAGCTTCCTTTAGGCCTTCCTTTCATGTTTGTTTCCTGTTCTATTAAAGAGTGTTTTGGAGATAAAAAATAGAGTTTCTTTGCCTGAAAGATCTGATTGCCGGGAATCTGGTCACTTAACCTAAAATCATCAATTACCAGGGTTTTTTTTTAAATTCCAAAAACTTTATGCATGGGAGCCCAAGGTCATTTTGAAAGAAGTACAGAAAATAGTCCTTTGCCAATGTTCTTTTACTGAAGAATTGGCTTTAATAAAACAGGACTTGGGTTTCCAGAGAATCAAAAGGCACTAGGGTGGTTATTTTCCTTAAAAATTAAAAGTAAAACCACCAACTCTTCAACCTCAGCGCAAAAAAAGTCTGCTAACTATCAAAAGCTAAAGTTTACCCAAAGGTAAATCAGAATCAATTGCCAATCTTTTTAGGGAAAAGCAAGAACAAATATGTAAATTCCTGGCTACTATCCTGTTGTTACAGGATAGTGTTTATAAAACATTTTATGCAATGTTTCCTTGCCAATTAAAGGTGAGTGTAGCATTTGCCTTTTAGTTTTATTATCTTTGCCTAACCCTTATAATAGTAACATAAGTCAAAGGGATTAAGGAAACCACTGGATAACATGTATCTGCAAAACTGTCTTCACTGGAAATTATTGTCAGGGTAAAAGGAAATGGTATTAGGGCCCTGAAAGAGGGACAGGCTGGATTTCCTTTAAATATAATTGGTAGAACTTGAAATATGTTTGCATTTGTAATGTCAAAGCCTGATGATCTAGTCGTTGCAGAAATTCTGTGAGCTACCTAACACCCTTTAATAAAGCCCTTTCTGTTACAACTAGCAAGAGGGTTTCAAACTAAGAACAGTAAACCACAGAATAACTAAGGCCAAACATTTTGCTGTCAACAGACACGCAAAGAAGTAAGAATCTTTGACTAATTTTTTTTCCTCAGTTGGATTTGAAAGCAGTGACGATCCTATTATCATTACAGGACTGGTAGTTCATCTTACATGGGACGAAAGTGTTCCTTACGTGATCACCTGCAGTAACCTGGAATGAGGTAACCTTCTGTTGGCAAGACTGAGTGACTCCTGCTTCCACACAGGAAAGCTTAAATAAAGAAAATTCCAAGCTCAATATTAAAGTTATCAGCTCAAGGCACAATCACGATTAAAGGGTTTCTATGACTACCCTAAAAAAGAGTCCCCTATATCTTGCAGTTGTTTGGCCAAGACTCCTGAAACTCAGACACAATTTGCCCAATTGCAAAGTAGGTTGCTTTCACAGCCCTCTGTTAAGTAGCTAATTGAGAAAGAGTGGGGCCCTAAGAGTTGGAATGGAGTCCATTGGCATCCCAAACCCTTAAAACTACTAAGCCTCTCTTGCCAGATGAAATAATTTCCTTGTCCATTAAGTTAAGTCTGCTCCTGACAATATAGGAGCCTTGATTTTTAAATACCTCACCTAAGGTAGTTGCTTCTCAAGGGGTGCCAATTCCCCCCAAGCCTCTCTCCTCCTTGCTTCTATACTCATGACTAAAGACGTAATCCAACATGCCCTTTAAGATAAGTTACAAAGTCAAACCATGGAATATACAACAACAATAAATTACAAGAATTGACTAATTTATATCACCAGAAACCTGGAGAATAAATGTAAAAATGGATTCTGGGAATGACAGATTAGAGGGAACGGAACATAATTTTAGATTTTCTAAACTTATAAACATGGAAACAAATGCCAAAAATTCTGGATCCAATATACGAGCTCTAGGTAACCCACATGGCTTTCAGCTGTTTTCTTGGTTGCTTAACTCAAATCTGGAGTCAGTTGTCACCTATGCTAAATGAGGCTGAGTTCCCAGATCGTGCAAAGAGAAGGAAAAAAAAAAAAAAGATCTAGAGAGATGAGAGTAATAAACTAAAATTATCATATGCAACTAACTTATCTGTCCCCAACTTTGTCTCCCAATAATAAACTAAAATTATCATATGCAACTAACTTATCTGTCCCCAGATTTGTCTCCTAAAAAGGTCCAGGTCTCCAGGTCTTTACCAGGGCCCTGAGAAATATTTAAAGACTAAGGGAAGTACCAGTTCTTTTGAAAAGCACTTTAGGCCGGGTGCAGTGGCTCATGCCTGTAATTCTAGCACTTTGGGAGGCCAAGGCGGGTGGATTACCTGAGTTTGGGAGTTCAAGATCAGCCTGGACAACATGGTGAAACCTCGTCTCTACTAAAAATACAAAAAATTAGCCACGTGCAGCGGCACACGCCTGTAATCCCAGCTTACTCTGGAGGCTGAGGCAGGAGAATCGCTTGAACCCGGGAGGCGGAGGTTGCAGTGAGCCAAGATCATACCACTGCACTCCGGCCTGGGCTTCACAGCGAGACTTTCAAAAAAAAAAAAAAAATACTTTAGTAGTTGAACTCTACAAATCAAGATAAAGCGGGAAAAGCTGCTCTTGCAATGGGCTCCATTATTTCAATGAAGATATGAAGATTATGGGACCCAGAGTGGAAGGGGCCAACAGAGTCACTTAAACACAAGAGATAGGACGGGTCTGCTTACCATAATAGGCAGTAAGGCTAAAGTGGACAAGAATTTAATTTTCTTAGTAGAGTTTACTCCAAAAACTGTTTTACTAATGAGTTCATCAATGTCTGTATAAGACTGACTAAAATGTTTATAGTCATGCATACAAGGTCAAAATATCGGCAGAGTCAAAACAGCTCTGGAGTTAAAACTCAGATCAGCGTGACGGGGACAATTCTCCTGAATATGGAAGACAACACAAGAGATTATTCACCTAAACAAAGAAGGTTTGTTCCAAGTTGACTTTCTGTGTCTATTCACACTGAAAACTGGGTTAAGGTTATTTCAAGTATTTATCTAAATTTGTCATTATTATAAATTATCTTTATAATGATTTCCTAAGAGAAAGTTTGGTTCAAGCCACAGAAAGACCTATAGATACACCCAAATCTCTCGTAAGAAGCTCTGTGATGTCATATTTGAATTGGAAATTGTCACTCCAGAACCCTGTTTCAAAATTATAATTGTATCTTGTATATTGTCTCAAAAGTAACAAAAAGGGAGGCCGGGCGTGGTGGCTCACGCCTGTAATCCCAGCAATTTGTGAGGTGGAGGTGGGCGGATCACTTGGGGTCAGGAGTTCGAGACCAGCCTGGTTAACATGGTGAAACCCCGTCTCTACTTAAAATACAAAAAAAGTGATCTGGGCATGGTGGTGCAGGCCTGTAATCCCAGCTACTCGGCAGGCTGAAGCAGGAGAATCATTTGAACCTGGGAGGCAGAGGTTGCAGTGAGCTGAGATCGTGCCACTGCACTCCATCCTGGGCGACAGAGCAAGACTCTGTCTCAAAAAAAAAAAAAAGAAAAGAAAGAAACAACAACAAAAAACTAACAGATAGTTAGTTTTCATGCCAAAACCCATGGGCCACAGGTAAAACTATACTCAAATCCAAAATTATATCATTAAATGCCTTAATACCCATCAATATTAAAAACAAAACAAGTAATAAATGTAAAAAGTTTAAAATATAGCCTCAAAAATAACAAAATAAAGGAGGGAATTATCAGAGATAAAATGTTAAATTTGTTCAGAAAGCAATTATAAAGAATACATAAAACAGAAAGCTATTTCCCCAGAAATATTTTTTTAAATAGATAAACTCTTGGCAAACCTGATTAGTGGAAAAAGAGAAAAAGCGAAAACATACAACCTTTAAGATAACAAGGTGATAAACACATGTTTTTAAAAGCTTATTTTAAATCATGATAAAACACATATTTTTAAGTGATTTAACAATCATAAAAGAATATACACACAGCCGGGCACGGTGGCTCACGCCTGTAATCCCAGCACTTTGGGAGGCTGAGGGAGGTGGATCACCTGAGGTCGGGAGTTTGAGACCAGCCTGGCCAACATGGAGAAACCCCGTCTCTACTAAAAATACAAAATCAACTGGGCGTGGTGGTGCATGCCTGTAATCCCAGCTACTCGGGAGGCTGAGACAGGAGACTCACTTGAACCTGGCAGGTGGAGGTTGCAGTGAGCTGAGATCGCGCCATTGCACTCCAGCCTGGGCAACGAGAGCAAAACTCCGTCTCAAAAAAAAAAAAAGAATATACATGCATATCTATGGAAATTATTTCAGAGACATGTTATAGTCACCTCAGATTCCCAAAGCTTCACTTGTCTCTCAGCCACACAACTGCCCCTGCTGCCACCACCACCGCATCTACTGACATCTCTGGCTATCTCATTCTGTCCTGAGGTGAATGCCAGGCTCTGGAAACATGGCCTTCCTAATGCCTTCTCATCATGCCAGAAGCTGCAGAAGCTCTGGCACCTCTTGGCCCAATTCAGTCGGACCCGTGTAGGTTCCGATTCCTCCTGCCCTTCTAAACTCCAATGCAGACTCCAAAGAATTGGCATTCCACAGGGTGGGACGTGGCCTCCGCAGCAGCTGCCCAAAGAAGCCAGGTGATACCACCTAAAAGTGCATGGACTGAACTCGCCATGAGGCAAACATTGACCAATAAGAGAGAAATGAGACGGGAGGAAGGTAATGGAGCAATCCATCTCTCTTTCCCCCTCCAGTGGACTATTCCAACATGTCTTTTCTGTATGTACAGCCTGTCTGGTATTGTCCTGTCTGAGTGGATATCATATTCTTCACAGTTCATGAGGCGGTGGCCAGCTTGCCAATTTCCATTTGCTTTCCATCCTTCTTTCTCTTGTTTCCCTGTTCCCTGTCTCTCTATCCCAGAATATCACCTTTCAATAAAACCTTACCACTTGTCTTGCTTCAGCCTCTGTTTTTCAGGGACAGTGATAAATTTGAAAATTTAGAGGACATGGTTAGTTTTCTACCAAAATAAAAACTACTATGTTTTGCCAAGTAAGAGATAGAAAATCTGACCAGATCAGTCATCACAGAAAACACTGGAAAGCTAAGTAAAGGTCTGCCATTTTTTAAAAGATACTAAGCCCAGAAAATACAACAGCTGAATTATATTTAAGTTTTAAAGTACAAATAATTCCTAATTTATTTTCTCCATTCTCAACCAGGCAATTCATTTTATTTATGTTATGCATTCTTGTGCTATTAACATAGCATAATAAAGATAATTCAAAAAAAGAAAACTATAGGCAAATTTCACTTATGAATAAAGATGCAAACATTTAAAAATGACATCAAATGAATTTTGACAATGCATTAAAAGAACAATTCATCTGTATGAGTCCATTCTCACACTGCTATAGACATACCTGAGACTGGGTAATTTTATAAAGAAAAGAGGTTTAATCTGCCCATGGTTCTATGGGCTGTACGGGCTTCTGTTTCTGGAGAAGTCTCAGGGAACTTATCATCATGGCAGAAGGCAAAGGGAAAGTAGATACACCTTCACATGATCGGCAGGAGAGAGAGAGCAAAGGAGGAGTTGCTACACACTTTCAAACAACCAGATCTTGTGAGAACTCTATCACAAGACAGCACTAGGGGGATGGTGCTAAACCATTAAAAGCCAACCCCAAGATCCAGTCACTTCCCACCAGGCCCCTCCTCCAACAATGGAGATTACAATTCAACATGAGATTTAAGTGGGGCCACAAATCCAAACCATATCAACATAATAACTGAATTTTAAATCACATTAGCAGATCACATAAATGTAAACATGTATGAGATAATTTAATAATTTTCTTAACATAACGACCCTTCAAAAAGATCTATCTCTTTTTTTTTTTTTTTTTGAGACAGAGTCTTGCTCTATCGCCAGACTGGAGTGCAATGGTGTGATCTCGGCTTACGGCAACTTCTGCCTCCCAGGTTCAAGCAATTCTCCTGCCTCAGCCTCCAGAGTAGCTGGGATTATGGGCACATGCCACCACGCCCAGCTAATTTTTTTTTTAATTTTTAGAGACAGGGTTTCACCATGTTGGCCAGGATGGCCTTGATCTCCTGACATCATGATCCACCCGCCTTGGCCTCCCAAAGTGCTGGGATTACAGGCATGAGACACTGCACCCGGTCAAATAGATCTATCTCTTATACACACACACTCTAACCATCTGAATAAAACATATTAAAGATACATCTAGTTTCTTCCCAGAATCTTTTCAAACCTTCTTTATGCTTTTCCCTCATTCTTCAACTGCTGACACCAGAATGTCTTTGAGGTCAGTAGGACTAGCTCACAGTAAATTTCAATAGGGGTGGTATCAGCATTTGAGGAAAGATCATTCTACTTTATGTAAGCCTGACTTAGGCATGGCAGGACGTTTAGCTTCTCTGACCCTGGGCATTAAATATCATAGCACACCCAAGTCATTGGCAACAAAAAAAATCCTCCATTCATTTCCAAGTGCTTGATGAGGATGACCCACACCTGGTTAAGAACAATTGAGGGGCTACCCCTTACCTGTTCTGAGTAGTTACTGGGATACAGAGAGCTACCCCTACACCTGTAGCCCAGTAATTACTGGGAACTCTCTCCACCTCCTCAGACAACCCGATTCCCACTTCTTTCCTGCCCCTCCGTTCTAATCTATCTCCTTCCGAAACTGGAGAGGGCGCCCATCATTTTAGTTCTCTTGGCCTTTCCTATCTGAGTGTGCTAGAACATCAGAACCCAGAAAACACAAATCACCAGTGAACAAGATGATGTGCACTTCCATACACAGTGCACAAGGAAGCAGAAATGTCCATGAAGTATTTTAGATAGCTAAGTCATCGATTCGCTTGTCATTTGTTGATTGTATGGGCATTGAAACAACAGAATTTCCACACAGCCAAAAATGAAAATCCACCATGTCCTATCTGGTCAAAGGATCCCCCACTGCCGAGGCTCTTTTTCTCCTCTGAGTCTCAGTATAGCAAATGGTTAACAGCACAGGCCCTAGAGAGATGGAATTTGGATATAAATCCAAATTCCACTCTTGCCCTTTCTTCTATATTTGAAAAAACTGTTGGTTTTGACAAAATATAATTTATATTTCTTATCTTCATGCAAGGTTTTTACTGAGTCCTCCATACTTTTCTTCCTGCGTCTTCCACTAATTTGCTTTGCCTCTGTTGGTCTTTTGCCACGTTTCCTAAGGATTCTTAGCCACACTACTAGGTTTAGTCCTTTGGAGGGAAAACATACCTGATTCTTCACTTCAGGAGCATTTCTTGCCTTCATTTTTCACTTCAGGAATGACAAGGAAGGATGCATAACCAGGTGTTTGGCAGACTGTCACAGAGAAGAGTCCAGATTTACCATGAGCAGCGTAGAATCCACCCTTACTGGCTAGGCAGTCTTGCACAGGTCACTTAATCTCTCTGAGCTTCATTTTTCTCACCAAAAGAAATGGGAAAAAATGTGCCAAAATCACAAACTGTGGTAAAGAACAAATAAAATAGTGAGGTTGCAAATACCCTTTGCATGGGGTGAGAAATTATTCATGTGCTCACTTTCATTCTCCACAAAACTTTAATTTTCTCATGTTCTCTGGATACTTTCTCTGATGTTGAGTTATGGAAGTCATTAAAACAGTACATGAGAGAAGGCTTTAGATCCTTGTCTTAGTCCACTTGGGCTACCATAATAACGTACCCGAAATTAGGTGGCTTATAAACAACAAAGGCCAGGCAGGGTGGTTCACACCTGTAATCCCAGCACTTTGGGAGGCCAAGGCAAGCAGATTGCTTAAGGCCAGGAGTCTGAAACCAACCTGGCCAACATGGTAAAATCCCATCTCTACTAAAAATACAAAAATCAGCTGGGCGTGGTGGCACACTGCTGTAATCCCAGCTTCTTGGGAGGCTGAGGCACAAGAATTGCTTGAACCCAGGAGGCAGAGGTAGCAGTGAGCTGAAGTTGTGCCACTGCATTCCAGCCTGGGAGACAGAGCATGACTTTGCCTCAAAAAAAAAAAAAAAAAAACACCACGAAATTTATTTCTCACAGTTCTGGAGTTGAGGACGTCCAGGATCAAGTTGCCAGCAGATTCTGGTGAGGGCTGACTTCCTGGTTCATGGACCACCATCTTTTCACAGTGTCCTCATATGGCAGAGGGGGCATGGGAGCTTTTAACAGTTTCTTTTATAAGGGCACAAATATGATTCATGAGGGTTCTGTCTTCAGGATCTAATCACCTCTCAAAGCCCTCCTCTCCTAATACTATCATATTGGGGGTTAGATTTTAACTCATGAACATTGGTGTCACCTAAACATTCAATCTGCAGCATTTCATACTTACCCCCACAAAATTCATGTTTTTCTCACATATAACATACACTCACTGCATCCCAACAGCCCCAAAAGTCTTAACTCGTTCCATCTTTAATTCTAAAATCTAAAATCCAAAGTCTCCTCTAAATATCATCTAAATCAGATATGGGTAAGAGTCAAGGTGCAATCCACCCTGAGGCAATTCATCCTGTCCACTGTGAACCTGTGAACCCGAAAGAGTTACGTGCTTTCAAAATACAGTGGTGTGATAGGCATAGGATAAACATTCCCATTCCAAAAGGGAAAAACAGTAAATAAGAAAGGAGTAACAGAGCTTGAGAAGAAACTTTGACCTGATGCTCTGCCCTCCAGGCCCACTGAGGCATGGATCCCATCTATCAGACCCATTGAGGCAGCAGTCTGGCCCCTGCAGACTTGTTGGGCAGGGGTTGGCCCAAGGCTTCAGGCAGCTCTGTACCCATGGCAGTTCTCTGCCTTGACCCTGCAGCTTTCCAGGGCTGGGGTCCCTAGTCCATGACTCTACCAGGAGGCCTCGTCCTTTGAAATATAGGTGGGGACAACCATAGCCTGACAGCTGTGCTGAACATAGCTCATGCCACCCTGGGATCCACCGGAACGCTACCTAGGGTTGCTGAGGAGAACAGAGCTGGAGTGTAGGGAATGGAGTCCTTGATGTGAGGCAAGGCCTGTGTGCCAAACTCCTGCGGGCACCAGGCATCAGCAAGCCTCTTCTTGGAAACCATTCTATCCCTCCCTGCCCCCAACCCTTGTACTGTGGGCCTGCAATAGAAGGGACAACTCTGATGGTTTCTGAATTGCCTCCAGGGGTTCTCCATTCTCTTGGAGAATAGCTGGTAGCTTCTTTTGAGATGGTTGACAAATCTCCTTATCAAACAGTCATTTGGCCACCCCCTTAGTTTTCTCTCTTAAACCAGGTTTCTCATTCCAATATGGATAGGCTGAGAATTTTCCAAATCTTTAAGTTCTGCCTCCCTTTTGATGAACCATCCCATCTTTAAATAACTTCTTTTTTCTCATTTTATTATAAGCAATCAGGAGAAACCAGTCCACTCCTTCAACACTTCACTTAGAAATTCGCAGCCAAATATCCAATTTCATTTCTTGCAAGTTCTACTTTACACAAAACACAGGGACAGGAACACAATTCAGCCAAGTTCCTTAAGACTTTATAATAGAGACCACCTTCTTCCAGTTTTCAATAACAAGTTCTTCTTTTCTGTCTGAGACCTCATCAGAACAGCTTTTACTCTTCATATTTCTACCAACATTCTGTTCAAGATTATTTAGGTGTTCTCTAAGAAGATTGATCCTTTCTCTACAGTTCTCTTTTCTTTCTGAGCCCTCATCAACATTGCTTTCAAAGGACTATTTATGGCAATGTAGGCTTTTTCTAGCATGCACCTTAAAAGTTTTCCAGCTTCTACCCATTACTCAGTTTCAAAGACACTTCCACATTACAGATATTTGTTATAGCAACACTCCCACTTCTTGGTACCAATTTCTGTCTTAATCCATTCAGACTACTATAACAAAATACCATAAACTTGTTGGCTTATAAACAACAGAAATTTATTCCTCACAGTTCAGGAGGCTAGAAAGTTCAGGCTCAAGCTGTTGGAAGATTCACTGTCTTGTGAGAGTCCACTTCCTTGTTCATAGATGGCCATCTGCTTCTTTTTTTTTTTTTTTTTTTTTTTTTGAGATGGAGTCTCACTCTGTCACCCAGGCTGGAGTGCAATGGCACGATCTTGGCTCACTGCAACCTCTGCCCCCCGGGTTCAAGTGATCCTCCTGCCTCAGCCTCCTGAGTAGCTGGGATTATAAGTGCGTGCCCGCACGCCTGGCTAATTTTTGTATTTTTAGTAGAGATGGGGTTTCACCATGTTGGCCAGGCTGGTCTTGAACTCCTGGCCTCAGGTGATCCACCTGCCTTGGCCTCCCAAAATGTTGGGATTACAGGCGTGAGCCACCGTGCCTGGCCTAGATGGCCATCTTCTTACTCAGGTGGCAGAAGGAGCAAGGGAGGTCTCCAGGTTCTCTTTTATAAAGCACTAGTCCCATTTTTGAGGGCTCTGCCTTCATGACCTACTCACCTCCCAAAGGCTCCACCTCCTAATGTCATCAGATTGAGAGGTAGGTTTCAACATATGAATTTTAAGGGAACATAAACATTCAATCTTATAGTCAGCCTCAGTTATTGGCATACAGCCTCATGCATAGGGACTTTTTCTATATGCTTCCTGTTAAAGTACCTCCAAATTATTGGTTAATATTGATATATTTAATCTTTTCAAGTTACTTCATTGTAACAATTCTCCCTTCAGAATGAAGCAGGTCTAAGGCTCTAATTCTTAACATGTGTACTTGGAAATCCATGTTTGATTTGAACTAGTGAAATTGAGTCACAAAAACAGGTGACAAGTTTTATATGTTCTTGATAAATATAGTCTGCTATTAATATTTTCTTCATATTTTAGAACAGCAATTTCCAATGTGGGTTGCACATACTCCAGTAAATCAACTGATCCACTGGAGACATAAAAGAAGAAAATATGAGAAATGTTATTTATATTTTTTATCTCATTCTTTAGAATTTTTGTATTGCCCTAATAATATATCAGTACAGTGTGTTTAAATCAGAAAAGTTTAAAAACAGTACATGTGGTAGCCAGGTGCGGTGTCTCACACCTGTAATTCAAGCACTTTGGGAGGCTGAGGCAGGTGGATCACTTGAGGTCAGAAGTTTGAGAACAGCCTGGCCAACATGGTGAAACCCCATCTCTACTAAAAATATAAAAATTAGCCAGGCATGGTG
This sequence comes from Pan troglodytes, assembly GCF_028858775.2. Classification (NCBI taxonomy): domain Eukaryota; kingdom Metazoa; phylum Chordata; class Mammalia; order Primates; family Hominidae; genus Pan; species Pan troglodytes. The sequence goes on along the minus strand of NC_072408.2, from coordinate 26,732,965 downwards.
GCATGCACCTGTAATCCTAGTTGCTCAGGAGGCTGAGGCAGGAGAATCGCTTGAACCTAGGAGGCTGAGGCTGCAGTGAGCCAAAATTGAGCCACTGCACTCTAGCCTGGGTGACAGAGTGAGACTCAGTCTCAAAAAAAAAAAAGAAAAGGTACATGTGGAAGTCCTAAGCTTTTGTTTCGTTATTCATACAGTGAAGATATAATAATAACCAATTTATTGAGTCAAAAAATTTTAAATATAGGAAAAAATTTATTTCATTCATTTGGGACAAAGTAGTCAGGTTTTCTACTGAGAGAAAGGCTTGTGAAACTCTGGAGTGTAACATTTTGGGGGGTTTTGTGGGGAGGAGGATGCTTCCCTTGGAAAAACAAAATCATTTGACTTAAAAGTTTCAAGGTCCCGTAACAAAAAAGCAGTAGAATTGCACCTTGAGCCCTCACTCTCATTCCCAAATCTGTTGTCGTCATTTTGATTTTTGCTGTAGCTGCATCTTTGTGGATATCTAAAAACTCCATTATAGCGCTGGGCGCGGTGGCTCACGCCTATAATCCTAGCACATTGGGAGGCCAAGGCAAGAGGATTGCTTGAGGCCAGAAGTTCAAGACCAACCTAGCCAACATAGTGAGACCCAATCTCTATTTTTTTTAAATGTAAAAAAAAAATAATTAAAAAAAGCCCCATGATAGCATGACCCAATGTGGCATAGAACAAATGTGGTTTAATTGGGGGGAAGAAAACCTAGAAAGGATTCAGGGCCAGGCACGGTGGCTCTCGCCTGTAATCCCACCACTTTGGGAGGCCAAGGTAGGTGAATCATCTGAGGTCAGGAATTCGAGACCAGCCTGGATAACATGGTGAAACTCCATCTCTACTAAAAATACAAAAAAAAATTAGCCGGGCATTGTGGTTCATGCCCAGCTACTTGGAAGGCTGAGGCAGGAGAATTGCTTGAACCTGGGAGGCGGACATTGCAGTGAGCTGAGATCGCACCACTGCACTCCAGCCTGGGCAACGGAGTGAGACTCTGTCTCAAAAATAAAGGATTCAGAAGCTTGAGTTTTAGTTCTGTTTCTACCACTTACTGGATGAGTGAACTTGGAAAATTCTTTTAGTTTTGTTTTCATACCTCAGTTTCCTTATCCTGTACAGAGGAGACAGTAATCTCTGCCATGCCTACCTCAATTGTTTCAGGATACAATAATAACAATTATGTGTTCTTGATCCATTCAAGCTAAGAAAACATTTACTGTTTTTGGACTATATATTTATTGTATTTGGACTATTTTTTAGTAAGTATAATAAACTGGGTAGATTATAAACAACAGAAATTTATATATCATAATTCTAGAAGCTGAGACATCCAATATTTAGGCACTGGCAGATTCAGCATCAAAAATCTAGCATGGCTAGAGGCTGTGTCCTCACACGGTGGAAGAAGCTAGGAGTCTCCCCTTGGCCTCTTTTACAAAAGAACTAATCCCATTCATGAGGGCTCTGCCCCCATGACCTCATTAGCTCCCCAAGGCCCCACCTCCTAATACCATCACTCTGGGGATTTGAGTTCATCATATGAATTAGGGATGGGGGAGCATAAACATTAAGATCATAGTGTATGTCAAGTTATTACGTCAATATATCTTATAAGTTGTGAAGAACTCACGAAAGTCAGGCATTGTTTTTGTGCACGCACATTTAGAGGTGTTGCCTTGGGCCGGGATGCATCCAGCCCAGTCCTAGATATTTTCCATCTACGCAGTGAAAGACACTCATCCTCAACTCGAGTAATTTTTGACACCATTTAATGTGAAAAGCAGCAGAACCTGCGGTTTTGCTGGCCACCCAACACAGGAGAGTGAATTCCTATTCAAATTAGGCTTAATGTTAATCCCAGCAAAGAATTTAAGAAGGGTGCTAAGGGAAAGGGGAGGGCCCCCACCCATCTGCAGTTACGGAAGGCAAATCATTATATGTCCTGAAATCAGAAGGAAAACAGGGACAAGATATGTTCAGTTTCAGTATTTTTGGGAAAGTAGCTGTGTACACAATTCAAAAGGGAAATTAATGCTCCCATTCCAAAATCATCATCTTCTGGAAAGAAAATCAGAGCCGTGTTGCTTCTTTTCAGCCAAACTCAGAAACTGTCACAAAGGAGCTACTGAAGGAATATTAAAAGGTATTACTTTCCTTAGAATCACTTAATTTTATGGCACACAGATGGAATTTCTACTTTAGTAAGTAGGCAATGAATATTTCAGACTTAAAAATTTTCCCCTAGCCATTTTTGCAACTCACAATTTGCTACTTAGAACAGTGAAAAAATATGACTGTCAATGCTGACAGTCAAAAAAGGAAAACTTTCTCCAGCACTCTTCTCTCACTGTTTTTTTATTGCTCATCTGGATTGGCCTGTAGGGTTTAATGGCCAAGGAATTAATTAGAAATGTCTGTTCTGGTAGAAAAGTTGCGTTATTGCTTTGGTTAGTGATTTCGTTCTTAACGTTGTTTTAAAAGCTAAATTATCACCAAGCAGTGAAATGCTCTCTCTCAATACATCCCTCTTCATTATTCTTATCAATTAGCTGCAATTTCGGAAAGAATTTTGTCCCATTTTTCCATGATGTTGAGTAAGTACATGATCCAGAGGAGCTCTTACTGTTTCTAAAAATCTTGCCAAGTCATTTCTTCCAAATCAGAGACCACACACTAAGATGGATACTGAGATTTCTTGGTTTCAAGACTAAAACAAGTGATAAGTGAGCCAAGCAAAATAAGATGAGGTGGCCCTGTGTAGGCCAATTCCTTGCCTAAAACACCTTCCAAGCACAATCACCATCAAATTGTCTATGGCTCCCCAGACAGTGACCTGGCATTTCTTATTAGAAGAAAACCACTTCAGATTGACACTATTGGAAAAAGCACATAGAGTCCAAGAAATCAATAGGCAGAAAGAGAAAGTCAATAACAATGAACATAGTGACACAAGAAACCAACTAAATTAGAAGCTTAATGAAGTGTTCCCCCAAAAATCTACCATTAGATTCAGTGTCTTCAGAATCAATATGACCCACCCGACTTAGGCATTCAATAATAATTGAATAAATAAAACGGAAAGCTTAGGCAGTCTGCAAAATTATCCAAGGTTTATTTTTCTCCAGAAATTTAGTTTTCAACCCTTGGCTTTTAGGGCTACAGAAAGTTGCTGGTATTGCTAAAGAAGTGCAAAAATTTGGGAGGCCGAGGCGGGCGGATCACGAGGTCAGGAGATCGAGACCATCCTGGCTAACACGGTGAAACCCCCTCTCTACTAAAAAATACAAAAAATTAGCCGCGCATGGTGGCAGGCGCCTGCAGTCCCAGCTACTCGGGAGGCTGAGGCAGGAGAATGGCATGAACCCGGGAGGCGGAGCTTGCAGTGAGCCGAGATCATGCCACTGCACTCCAGCCTGGGTGACAGAACGAGACTCCGTCTCAAAAAAAAAAAAAAAAAAGAAAGAAAAAAATCCCAGATATAAGAAATAAATGCTGTATAGAAGTACCTCAAAAATACTATTTTCAGATCTCTACTTACTGAAATAAACCTGGAAAAAATATAAAGTAACAAAATGTTAATACATACTTTCTGGGCCTCATTATCAGTGAATAGAGCAGAGAACTAGAGGGTTAAATGCCCATAAAGTTTTTTGTGATGAATCAGAAGGAAATCATGCTGGAATTTGCTTTTCCTTCTTTAAAACAAGCTTGCATCCCTTTTCCACATTATGTTATTTGGTCCCATGTGAGCTACTAATAACTTTTATAGATGACATTATCTTCTCCCTCCTTGATGTTGAGTGCTGTCCATTCAAGTCACTTCAGAAATGGAATACAGGAAGCAAGCTAGAACTCCAAACTTATGCTATCCTACAAGGAAAGTATATGGGAGCTATGAAGCCAAGATAAAATTTCTCGCTTGAATAGTAGTAGGGAAAGCTTTTATTCATAATGAAATGTATCCAGTGAGTTTAACATCTGTTTCTAAGGTCAACCACTGAGATCTGCTACTGATCCTGAATTTTTATCTCCAGTCTATTTCTCTACCTGGACATATCTCATTATCTTCCTTTCCTATTCCAACCCCATCGCATTTCTCCACACTCATGTCCTCTTGAGTAACCAATTGTCATGACCATTTCTGACGTCGTTTCTAAGGTGTTAATTAATTTGTCCTTCAAACTTAAGTAAACTTAGGGATGCTAGAACTAATAATAATAGGAAACCTTATATGGCATGTGTTCTGAGCTCTCTGTGTACATTAATTCACTCAATCCTCACAACTCCACCCCGAAGGTAGATACTGTCATTCATATTTGCACAGACTATGGAATTAAGGCATAGAGAAGTAAAGCAACTGGCTCAAGAGCTCAGCTCACAGCTAAAATTGGTTGGAATTCAAACCCTGGCAGTCTGTTTGAAGAGCCCATATCCTTAACTCCTGTCCTAGGCTGTCCTTCAAAAACAAGCAAGCAAACAAACAAAAAAGGCAAGATACAAAGTGGTCTCTTAATAACCCCTTTCCTATCATACACTGATTATGTTTGAAATTTTTCAATCCCTTCAGTGTGGTCTCCGCTTGTTCAAGAAGACACACAAAACAGGAGATGAGTGAAACAAAGCCTTCCACGTGGAAACAGTCCATTAAAATATGCCCAATGAATGAATGAGTGAATGAATGAGCTACTGAGCCCCTCTGCTTTCTCTCAGCCATCTGCTGCCATTATTATTCCCAGCCAGCAGGCCTAACACTTCCCTATCGATCTCCTTGCTCTGAACGCAGGTTTTCTGTGGACTTCTTCCTGTCTCTGGCATCTGTCACGTACCTACAGGTCACCCAGCGTTCCTCTTTCCTCATTTGCTCTCCTCTGCAGTCCATCTGCAGTTCCAGGTCTGCATTACCTGCAGATTCTCCCGTGAAGCCGCACTGGCGTCGGCTTTTTATAATTCTGTTGAAATATCTCAGGCATATTAAAATATAACAAGCCCCAGTAGGCTAAAGAAATAAAAAATGAAAATAACTGCCTCAGTTGAAGCCCCTGTGAACTCTGCATGATCCTTTGTTCTTTTCTCTCCCCTGAATCAACCCCTACCCTGAACTTGGGGTATTTTGTATGCTTTTAATATGACTTCACAAAGAGTATATGGTTCTACTTGATCTTAAACTTTACAGAAAGGGTATCATATTGTACATATGCTATTTGCTCAGCATTATAGGTCACTTTAATAATAAGTGGAAGAAAATAAAAACTTTCTCCCCATGACACAGGTTAAGAAAAAGAGCATTCCTATTGCCATGCAAGCCCCGAGTGAGCGTCTCCTGATTCCATTTCACCTCGCCTCCCAGAGGTAACCACTATCCTGGCTTTGCCTTGCTTCTCTACTTTTTTGGGGGTTTGGGGGGGTTTTGTTTGTTTATTTATTTGCGGGGGTAGGGAGTTGTTTGTTTGGTTTTGTTTGTTTTTTGGGGTTTTTTGTTTTGTTTTAGACAAAGTCTTGCTCTGTCTCCCAGGCTGGAGTGCAGTGGTGCAATCTCAGCTCATTGCAACCTTTGCTTCCCGGGTTCAAGCAATTCTCCTGCCTCAGCCTTCCAAGTAGCTGGGATTACAGGCGTGCACCACCATTCCAGGCTAATTTTTGTATTTTTAGTAAAGACGGGGTTTTACCATGTTGGCCAGGCTGGTCTCGAGCTCCTGACCTCAGGTGATCTGCCTACCTTGGCCTCCCAAAGTGCTGGGATTACAGGCATGAGCCACAGCACCCAGCCTGGTTTAAAGACAGGATCTGACTCTGTCACCCAGGCTGGAGTGCAGTGGTGCAATCTCGGCACACTGCAGTCTCTACCTTCTGGGCTTGAGCGATCCTCCCACCTCAGCCTCCTGAGTAGCTGGGACTACAGGCATGTGCCACCATGCCTGGCTAATTTTTTTGTATTTTTGGTAGAGACAGGGTTTCACCATGTTGCCCAGACTGGTCTCCAACTTCTGAGCTCAACTGATCCCCCCATCTCAGCCTCCCAAAGTGCTGAGATTATAGGTGTGAGCCATCGTGCCTGGCCTCTACTTTTTTTTTTATAGTTGCTACCACTTACGTATGTATCCCTAAATCAAGTATTACTCAGCTTTGCCCGCTACCTTATATAATGTTTTCAAATATTATTTTGGGACTTGCTTCCTCCATTCAATATCTTGGAAATTCTTCCACACTAATGAACATATTTTCACTGTGGTATAGTGCTACTTTCTCAGTAATTCTGCAAATTATCCACTCCACTATTGACAGGATTTTATTCTGTTGTTGTTTGTATTATTGTTCTAATCTCTCCGTCTCTCTCTCTTTTTTTTTTCACCACTATAAACAAAACTGCTGTGAATACACTTGACCATGCCTTCATTATCTATGTACAATAATAACTATTATTGTTTTGTCTGTAACTCAGGTTTTCTGGGGAGTAATTTTAGTCATTTTTGTATTTTCTCTGTTTGGACGTAAGCTCAGTGCATCCAGGGTTTTTTGCTCTGATCTTGTCATCCAAAGGAGTCAAATGTACTCCAGGTGGCCCTAGGAGGAACCATAATTTTGTAATGCAAGCAAGGCTTCAGGTCCACTGTCATACTCTGTCTTTCTCACATCCTTTGGGATGTGTGTCATCCTGGTTTCGTTACTGTTACTATTGTTTTGGTTTTGGTCTGGGCCATTTTCTTTGGTGGCAGCCTCTGAGATGTTATAATTCCCCCTTTTAGCCTTTTCTGTGCCTCTCTCAGAGGCCAAAAAACAGAAACAAAAAGAACCTTCCAGATGCCTCCATGCCACTCTGTGGCCATGGAGCAATTAGAGCGCTGCCTTCCGTGCTCTCCCCAGATGCATATTGGCAAAGGGACCTTTCCACAAGTCTCTCTGTCTCCCCTGACTTCATCAGGAAGAGAGGCTTGGAATCTCCCTGGTTGCATCAAGCATTGAGGGCATGATAGAATTATCAACAAAACCTGAGGATGCAGTGAAATTTCAACCTATTCTGATGATCTGAGTTAGTTAGTTTAATTCCTGGGATTACCTGGAAAATAAAGGAAAGACTGTTCTCACTTGTATAATAAACCAGAGAGATTATCCAAACACTCAGTCCCAATACCTTAGAGAAAATCTATCCAATATGGTAGCCCCTAGCCACATAATGGAGATTTAAGTTTAAATTATAAATAATTAAAATTAAATAAAATTTAAAATACAGTTCCTCAGTTACACTAGACACATTTCAAGTGTTTAGTGACCACATGTGGCTGGTGTCTTCCCTATTGGACAACACAGACATAGAACATTTCCATCATCACAGAAAACTCTACTGGATGGCACTGTCTTACAGGATACTTGCATGAGAGAGAGCAAAGTGGGTACACTAAAGACATTGTGATTGCAAACAGTAGGATCAGTGGATGACTGATATTGGCACTAGGTATCCAGATTCACAACTGCAGGAACTGGGTTTCATTTCAGTATCCAAGAAAACTAAAGGCCAGAGGGTCTCACAACAGGGGTAATGGGCAGTTTCCGAGAGATTGCATTGTATATCAAAGTTTTCTTCCTCTATGTTGCCTTTTTATTTTTTTTTAGACAAAGTATCTCTCTGTCACCAGGCTGGAGTGTAGTGGCACGATGTCGGCTCACTGCAACCTCTGCCTTTTGGGTTCAAGTGATTCTCATGCCTCAGCCTCCCAAGTAGCTGGGATGACAGGCACATGCCACCATGCCCAGCTAACTTTTGTATTTTTAGTAGAGATGGGGTTTCGCCATGTTGGCCAGGCTGGTCTCAAAGTCTTGACTTCAAGTAATCCACCCACCTCGGCCTCCCAAAGTGCCAGGATTACAGGCATGACCCACCACGATGGGCCTATGTTGCTTCTTTCTATACAGCTTTATAAAAAAGAACTTTGTGTCATTTTGTGGTTACTCAGTTCAGTCTCATATTTTCTTCCCACTCTCTGTACCAACCTGGAGCCCTCAGATGTCTTTCCACTCCCTTCCCCGGCCTGCTTTGGGTAGCAGAGTGCTGAGCCACGCAAGCTGCATTTCCAAGGTTCCTTCTGGTTGGAGGATCTGGGATCAGCCAGGAGAAGTACTTGAGTGACACTGAAGAAGTAAAGGAAAGGAGAGGCCAGTGGGTTTCTCCCCCTCCTTCTCTGCCTTCACCAGCCTCTCCAGCAGTGGCTCTCTCTGCAGTGTCAGCTCACATCACCCAGGCCTACTGTGGCCTCATTTTCCATAGAGTGGTCCTGACCTCTGGACTCCAGCATAACTGACTCCTCTCTTTGTCACCCCCACCTAAGAGTGACATTAGCTTCCTGCCATTGCCAGTATCTAGGTTGGCTCAGTATCTCCTATTTGACTTCTCAGCAATCCCATCACCTTGGTGACCAATTCCTGCATTAAACTTCATCTGTTCTAACTCCCCAGAATTGTTTCTGTGTTCCTGGTGGGCTCTCATACAACTCTACAAAATCCTCTTGTGCTCACATGGTAAAGTTGGCATGTAGTTGTTAGTTTTTGCAAACTCCCATCCCTTCCAGGAGTTTATCAGTCTGCTTACATAGGCCAAGTTCACAAAATTAATTCCTCCCCCTAAATTGCATGCACATATATGTGTGTATGCTGTATCCTGAGGTATTTTACACTGCCAAGCCACCATGTTTACTGGCTGAGGTTGTGCCCGATAGAGTGGCCCCTGTATATAAGAGATGACTCCAATCTGGTCCTCCTATGCCCTGGCCCACCAAAAGGGATGCCTTCTTCTGACTAGTCTTTGCAGAAGAGCCATGTTTTGCAACTTATCTGTTTAGAAGAGATTTCTCTTTCTGATTTGCAAGAAGGTAACTTTGTGGCAGAGGTAGCTCTGTATGGTGTCTTTTATTTTCCTGTCCAGATACACATAGTACTATAGATCTGAAGTCATCTAACTGTATAAATTTCTAATGAGTAGCATTGGAGGTCTGAGGGTCTTACATTAAGAGGGCCTCTCGGCCAGGCACAGTGGCTCATGCCTGTAATCGCAGCACTTTGGGAGGCCGAGGCAGGTGGATCTCTTGAGATCAGGAGTTTGAGATCAGCCTGGCCAACATGGCAAAACCCTGTCTCTACTAAAAACACACAAAAAATTAGCCAGGCGTGGTGGTTGGTGCCTATAATCCCAGCTACTCGGGAGGCTGAGGTAAGAGAATTGCTTGAACCCCTGAAGAGCGGAGGTTGCAGTGAGCCAAGATCATGCCACTGCACTACAGCCCAGGCGACAGAGCAAGACTGTCTTGAAAAAAAAAAAAAAAAAAAAAAAAAAAAAAAAGAGGGCCTTGGGCCTCTCAATCCTCTATAAGTTATAAGTCCATAGCATCTTTCACATTAAAGATTGTAATGCATTATAATCTGCATCCCCACAGAGCTTTCCAAGGGCAAGGACTAAAGGACTATGTCTCTTGCAGCTCTGTATCTGCAAAGCTTAACAAAGTACCTGGCACATAGTAAGTGCTCAATGTATGTTCACTAAATGAAGACTGAATGGTGCTTTATGAGTTTGCAAAGCACTTTTAAATATATTACCACATTTAATGCTCACAGCAACATTGTAAGGTAATCCAACTAATTTTGCAAATAAGGAAATGAGACTAAGAGACGCTAAGACCACATTCATGGTTAGTGACGCAGGAAGGACTTAAAATTGCGCCTACGTATTTCTAGACCAATGTTCTACTACAGCTATCCAAGGACTCCTCTTGGTCTTTATTAATATTTATACTACCAACTTAGTGCAAGACTTTTAATGAATTAGGAAAAGCGCCCCCTTTGACAGGGTTGGATTATAAAAAGTTATTTCCTCTAAGAAAACAAATTGGAAAACGGCCCTCCGTCCTCCTGGCTAAGTGAGCCCCACCAGGGCTCAGCCCACCTTGGACAGGAGATTCTGTGAGAAGTCTATCCTACCCAATCATACAGACGTGTACACATCATGCAATCTGTTATAGCCTGTCTGTAAACTGAAGTTCAGGGATTCCTTTTGATTTTGTTTTTAAATTATACGGGGCTTCCTTTATTAATTCTATAAGGTATTTATACTGTAAAATGCTTTTCCTGGTTTTTTGACTTTTTATAATGTATCTAAACTCAAAGCATTATTGAGTAAGCTTTGATGGCAATATTTTTATTCACATCACAATAAAACAGCTATTTTATTTTCTTATTCTTCCTATCACCATCATCTTCAAATGCTTATAGCACTGTGCCAGATAATTCTGAATAGATGTATAATCTCTTTCTCATCAATCTTCTGTCTTGCTGGAAAAGGTAAATTTCCCAGCTCAGGAAATTAAAATAACTTTGCCTCTTTTATTTTATTTCAGTTTGGTTGGATTTTAATGAGTTCACTTATAGCTGTTTCTAATAGAGGGAGATGTAAGCACGTTTTCTTTTGTTGGCTGTCAATTTTCCAAATTTTCTTTCTTTCTTTTTTGTTTCCTTTTTTTTAAAGACAGGGTCTTGCTCTGTTGCTCAGGTTGGAGTGCAGTAATGCAATCATAGCTCATTGCAGCCTCAAACTCCTGGGCTCAAATGATCCTCCTGCCTCAGCCTCCCAAATAACTGGGATTACAGGAACAATCCACCACCTTCTTTCTTTATTTTTAATTCCCTTGCTTCAAATAGAGGATGTACCAGACTTAACCATTTAAAAGGCAAACCTAGGCCAGCCACGGTGGCTCACGCCTGTAATCCCAGCACTTTGGGAGGCTGAGGCGGGCAGATAACCTGAGGTCAGGAGTTCCAGACCAGACTGGCCAACATATAGTGAAATCCTGTCTCTATTAAAGAAAAATACAAAAATTAGCTAGGCATGGTGGTGCACGCCTGCAGTCCCAGCTTCTTGGGAAGCTGAGGCAGGAGAATCACTTGAACACAGGAGGCAGAGGTTGCAATGAGCTGATATCATGCCATTGCACTCCAGCCTTGGTGACAGAGCAGACTCTGTCTCATAAAATAAAATAAAAGGCAAACCTAATCCATATTCCACAGATTTATGCCTCCAACCAGATCTGCACTGTTCTTATTTCAGAATGCTTTGCAGATGTCAGAAACTGCTATTATAGGCTCATGAAAATGGTGGTGATTCCTTCATATTAAATACACACACATACACACACATGCAGAGCAACTGTGAAAAAATTTTTGTAACTTTTTTTGGTATTCTCTTGAACCTCAAAAAAGCACAATAACTTCATTCTCTGTTTTACATTTTTTTTCTCCTCCTTTACAATATCATCTAGGGTCTTTTCCTTTATATCTTTTTAGGGAATTGTTATAGATACTTCTGGAATTTATAAAACTAATTTCCTTCACATTAATGCAAAAATTCCATTGCTTGCCAACTCATTAGAAACAAAAGTTATGATTCTAATTTTACTCTTCTCTCTTCTCTTTCCAATCTTTACCTCATGTTCCTTTTATCTCACTTTTTCAAATGCTAAGAATCAAGATCAATCTTTGTCCTTTACTTCTCCATACCACCCTCTAGCACTTGCACAAAATGGAAATTCAGTCATTTCAAACACGCCTGCAGGCATGTGCAGCCCTCTTCTCTTTCTCCCTTCCATCAGTTATTGACACTTGCTAAAACACTGCTCTCAATGACCTTGAAGAATTAAGCAACACTAACATCTTTATCAATAGAAGGATATAACCTTGACATTAATCTGATCAGATCTGTATAATTTTTAAAATCACTGTAGTCATCAACTGAAGAACAAATAAGAAGAAAGATAAGATGAGACCACTTGGACGTAACTGCAATGGTCCACAGGAAATGTAATCAGGGCCAGATCGAGGCAATCGCAAAGGCAACTGAGGAGAGAAGATGGAATTAAGAGACTCTGTGAAGTGAAACTGACAAGACTCAGTGATTGGAATGTGGAGGTTGAAGGAGAATAAGTTGTAGGAATTACCCCCTGAGTTGGGCTTTGGTAGCTGGGCAATGTTGGCCTTTTTGGAGATAAGAAGACCCAAGAAGAAGGCAAGTTTTGGTAAAAACATGGTTCATTCCATTTTGGTAATTATCCTTCCTCTGAAAACAACACTTTGTTGCTGTTTTCTTTTTTTTTTTTTTAAACTTTTTTTTTTTCATTAGTTTTGGAGGAACAGGTAGTGTTTGGTTACATGGATAAGTTCTCTAGTGGTGATTTCTTAGATTTTGGTGCACCCATCACCTGAGCAGTATAAACAGTACCCAATGTGTAGTCTTATCTCTCACTTCCCTCCCACCCTTCCCCCTGAGTCCCCAAAGTCCATTATATTGTTCTTATGCCTTTGTGTCCTCATAGCTTAACTCCCACTTATAAATGAGAAGATATGACATTTGGTTTTCCATTCCTGAGTTACTTCACTTGGAATAATGGTCTCCATCTCCATTCAGGTTGCTGTGAATGCCATCATTTCATTCTTTTATATGGCTGAGTAAAATTCCATGGTGTACATATCCACATTTTCTTGATCCACTCGTTTGTTGATGGACATATAGGTTCCATATTTTTGCAGTTGTGAATTGTACTGCTATAAACATGCATGTGCAAGTGCCTTTTTCATATAATGACTTCTTTTCCTCTGGGTAAATACCCAGTAGTGGGATTGCGGATCAAATAGTAGTTCTACTTTTAGTTCTTTAAGGACTGTCCACACTGTTTTCCATAGTGGTTGTACTAATTTACATTCCCACCATGTTGCTGGTTTCTTCATTTAAAGTTGAGGCATTTGCGGGGTACAGTGCAATGTTGGAAAACTGATTTGTGCTTGGTAATTAATTTTCTATGTTTGCCTTTGATATCCCTAAGGAACAACAAAAAGCAATGACTGACAAATGGTTAGAAATAAAGTCTGAAACTGTTAAGAAAGATTTTGCCTAGAAATATATATATTGTGTTAGATCCTTTGTGCCCTTTTTCAACTATTGTGTCTCAACTCCAAATTCACTCTTCCATACTGTGCTTTGTCATACTGGGACAGGGACTCTGCAAACTACATTTCTGAGACCCCTTTGCCAGCTGGCTTCCTGTTAAATTCTGGAGAGTGGTGGGAAGGCAGGCAGGACAAAGAGACAAGCACCTTCCTTCTTCCTTCTTCTGTTTGCTTAGTGTTCCCGTCAGTGGCACTTAGCCCCAGCTGCAACAGCTGGCTTCTGCTTGAACATTTTTGGCAACTCACATCTAGCCTCATCACTGGCCCTCAGAGGTCCCTACAACATCATCACTGGCCCTCAGAGATCCCTATGACATCAACACTGGGCCCTAGAAGTCCAACTACAACCTGGTCATAACCACTCCTCAGTGGCCTGAGCTCCCACTACATAGGTCCCCTACTCTGAGGTTCTAGAGCTTTTGACAACCCCAGTTTCCCCTGTTTGGTTCCCCCAGGGCTAGGTTGGTAGCAGCTTCCTCAGTAATATCTCCAGGTGAGCCCAGTGCTCCCTTTTGTCCTTTCTATCCTCTAATACATGTGTAAACTATTTCCTCTAGTAAATTCCCTCTGGTGAAATCTTCCTTGTGGTTTCTATTTTTCTGGCTGGGCAGTGACTGATGTACTTTGGGTATATAAAAATGAATAATAACCTTCCCTACCCTTAAGGAGCTCACAGACTAGTTAGGAGATGAAGATAGGCAAATAAATGTACTAATTTATTTTTGAGGTAGTGGATTGGCCATTTTATTTCCTCTCCCAACCAAAATCATAATAAAATGATAGCAAAGGAATTAAATACAACAAACTCTAAATGATAGAGAGAACAGGAAACAAAGGAAACACATCAGCAGAGAATCTCAACAAAATTCTGGAGGTTAGACAGTAGAAGATGTGTTAGTGATTAAGTAGGGCAGAGGAAACCGCATCCTGGAATATGCATAGAGAGGGTGTATTAGACTGGGCAATTCATAAAGAAAAGAGGTTTAATTGACTCACAGTTCCACAAAGCTGGGGAGGCCTCAGGAAACTTACAATCATTGAAGAAGGTGAAGGAGAATGTATTAGTCCATTTTCATGCCGCTGATAAAGACATACTTGAGACTGGGCAATTTACAAAAGAAAGAGGTTTATTGGACTTACAGTTCCACATGTCTGGGGAGGCCTCACAATCGTGGTGGAAGACGAGGAGGAGCAAGTCACATCTTACGTGGATGGCAGCAGGCAAAAAGAGAGCTTGTGCAGGGAAATTACCATTTTTAAAACCATCAGATCTCATGAGACTCATTCACTATCACGAGAAAAACACAGGAAAGACCCACTCCCAAAATTCAATCACCGCCCCCTCCCCCCCCACAACTGGGTTCCTCCCACGACACATGAGAATTGTGGGAGTTAAAATTCAAGATGAGATTTGGTTGGGGACACAGCCAAACCATAACAGAGAAGCAAGCACCTTCTTCACAAGGCGACCAGAGAAGGCAGGAGGCAAGTGCCACACAGTTTTAAACCACCAAATCTCATAAGAACTCACTCACTATCATAAGAATTGGGAAACCACCCCCACGATCCAATCACCTCGCACCAGGTCCCTCCCCCAACACATGGGGATTACAATTTGAGATGAGACTTGGGTGGACACAGAGCAAACCATGTCATTCTGCCCCAGTCCCTCTCAAATCTCATGTCCTCACAATTTAAAACACAATCATGCCTTCTCAACAGTCTCCCAAAGTCTTAACTCATTCCAGCATTAACACAAAAGTCCAAGTCCAAAGTCTCATCTGAGACAAGGTAAATCCCTTCCACTTATGAGCCTGTAAAATCAAAAACAAATTGGTTACTTCCAAGATACGATGAGATGATGGGCTTTGGGTAAATGTTCTCATTCCAAATGGGAGAAATTGGCCAAAACAAAGGGGCTACAGAACCCATGCAAGTCCAAAACCCAGCAGAAGAGTCAATGAATCTTAAAGCTCCAAAATAATCTCCTTTGACTCCATGTCTCACATGGAGGGCATGCTGATGCAAGGGGTGGGCTCCCACAGCTTTGGGTAGCTCTGCCTCTGTGGCTCTGCAGAGTACAGCCTCCATGGCTGTTTTCACTGGCTGGCATTGAGTGCCTGTGGTTCCTCCAGGCACATGGTGCAAGCTGTCAATGAATCTACCATTCTTGGGTCTGGAGGATGGTGGCCTTCTTCTCACAGCTCCACTAGGCAGTGCCTAGTGCAGACTCTGTGTGGGGGCTCCAACCCCACATTTCCCCTCTGTGCTGCCCTAGTAGAGGGTCTTCATGAGGGCTCCACCCCTGCAACAGACTTGTGCCTGGACATCCAGGCATTTCCATACATCCTCTAAAATCTAGGCAAAGGCTCCTAAATTCCTGCCTTCTGCACACCCAAAGGCCCAACACCATGTGGAGGCTGCAGAGACTTGGGGCTTGCACCATCTGAAGCAACAGCCCAAGCTGTTCCTTGGTCATTTTTGCCATGGCTGGAGCTGGAGTAGCTGGGACACAGAGTGCCATGTCCTCATGCTGCACAGAGCAGTGGGGCCCTGGGTCTGGTCCAAGAAACCAATTTTCCCTCCTAGGCCTCTAGGCCTGTGATAGGAGGGGCTAGCACAAAGGTCTCTGACATGCTGTGGAGACATTTTCCCCATTGTCTTGGATATTACCACTCAGCTCCTCGTTGCATATGCAAATTTTTGCAGCCAGATGGCTTAAATTTCTCCCCAGAAAAATGGGTTTTTCTTTTCTACCACATGGTGAGGCTGCAAATTTTCCAAGCTTTTATGCGCTGCTTCCCTTTTCAACATAAGTTCCAATTTCAGACCATCTCTTTGTGAATGCATATGACTGTAAACTTTCAGAAACAGCCAGGCACCTCCTGAATGCTTTGCTGCTTTGACGTTTCTTCTGCCAGATATACTAAGTCATCTCTTTCAAGTTCAAAATTTCAAAGATCTCCAGTGCGGGGCAAAATACCACCAGTCTCTTTGTCAAAGCAGCAAGAGTGACCTTTGCTCCAGTTCCCAATAAGTTCTTCATCTCCATCTGAGACCACTTCAGCCTGGACTTCATTGTCCATATCACTATCAGCATTTTGGTCAAAACCATTCAACAAGTTTCTAGGAAGTTCCAAACTTTCCTACATCTTCCTGTCTTCTTCTGAGGCCTTCGAACTCTTCCAACATCTGTCTGTTACCCAGTTCCAAAGTTGCTTCCACATTTTCAGGTGTCTTTATAGCAGTATCCCATTCCTCGTACCAATTTTATGTATTAGTCTGTTTTTACACTGCTATAAAGAACTACCTGAGGCTGTGTAATTTATTAAGAAAAGAGGTTTAATTGACTCACAGTTCTGCATAACTAGGGAAGCCTCAGGAAATTTACAATCATTATGGAAGACAAAGGAGAAGCAAGCACGTTCTTCACAAGGCAGCAAGAGAGACAGAGAGGGAGGAAACTGACACACATTTTTAAACCATCAGATCTGGTGAGAACTCACCATCATGAGAACAGCATGGGGAAGACCGCCCCCATTATCCAATCACCTCCCACTAGGTCCCTCCCCTGACACACGAGGATTACAATTCAAGATGAGATTTGGGTGGGAACACAGAGACAAACCACATCAGAGGGCTAAGGATAAGGATGGAAGGTCTGCCCAGCAGAGCCCCCAGAAGGTCTACAAACTCAGAAACACTGATTACCTTGGAGGGTGAGAGAAAGAGACAGGGCTGGACACTGGAATTGGTTGACAGTGCATACGTTGGTTTTCGCTTTGTCCCTACCTCCTTGACCAGAATGTTTAGCAGTCACACAACCCCCACACCTCCACCACCAGGAGAAAGAATGACTTATCTCTAGTGAAATAAGACTGAACCATCTGGGAAGAACCAGAATAGACAATGTCAATATTGTTGCCCCTCAACAAATCTCTTCTGGAACTTAGGGATCCCCCAGCTTAGCAGCAGTCTCGCTGGCCATGCCCTTTAATATGAAACCTACCAGTCAAAAAGCCTCACTCACAGGCACCCAGAACTAATTTTCTATTGCGTAAGTCTTCATTTTTAAGAAATCAAATATGTGCACATGTTCAGAATTTAAAAATAAAATAATATAAAAAGTCAAACTCTCTCTCTCCCTGTTTCCCACCCACTTCCACCCCAAAGGTAATGCTTCTTATTAATTTCTTGACTATTATTCTAGAATTTTCATGCAAATATAAGAAAATATGTTTGTATATCCCATTTTCATTAAAAAATAGTATATGATGAACCCTGTTCAGTTTATTTTTTCAATGTTAGCCATTCGAATAGATGTAAAGTGATATCTCATTGTGGTTTTAATTTGCACTTCTCCCAGGAGTAACAATGTTGAGTATCTTTTCATGTGTTCTTTTGCCATCTATAACAGTTTCCTATGGCTTGTGTAATATATTACCACAATCTTGATGATTTAAAACGATGGAAGTTTATTCTCTCATAGTTCTAGAGGCCCAAAGTTTAAAATCAGTATCGCTGAGCTAAAATTAAGGTTCAGCAAGTGTCTTAATCCATTTTGTGTTGCTATAACAGAATACCTGAGACTGGATAATATATAAAGAAAAAAGGTGTATTTAGCTTGTGATTCTGCAGGCTGGGAAGTTCAAGGGCATGGCCTTGGTTTCTGACAAAGCCAGAAGTGCTTCTTTTATGCTGCATCATAACACGGCAGAGAAGGCCAAAGCAGAAGTTGACACATGCAAAGAGAGAGGACCAAACAGGAGGAAGAACCTCACTTTATAATATAACAACTTGCTCCTGAGGGAACTAATCCATTCTCAAGAGAACTAATCCAGTCTCATCAGAACAAGAACTCACTGCTGTGAGAACAGCACCAACCCATTCATGGGGGATCCACCCTCATGACCCAAATACCTCCCACTAGGCCCTGCCTCCAGTACCACCACATTGGAAATCAAATTTCAATATTAGTTTTGGTGAGGATAAACCATATCCAAATTATAGCACTTTCATAATATGGCCTTCTCTTCTATGGATACTTGTGATTGCCTTAGGCCCACCTGGATAATCCAGGGTAATCTCTCCATCTCACAGTCCTTAATTTAATCACACCTTTTGCTTTATAAGGGAGTAGTCTCCCTTTTGCCATATAAGGTAATATTTATGGGTTCCAGGGATTAAGAATAGATATCTTTGGGTGCCATTATTTAGCCTACCACAATAGTCAATAGAAGAATTGGAAAATAAAGTTGAGAAAATCTTCCATAGAAAAAACCGAAAAAAAAATGTAGAGAAAAAAACAAGAGACATTGCAGATCAATTCAAGAAGTCAAACATCCTATCAGGAGTAGTCAAAAAAAAAAGAGAATAGAAAACAGAAAGATGAAATAACACTCTACAAGAAGGTACAATAGACTAATAAAAAATATCTATAAGGATACTAAATCAATCTAGCACAGCAGTAAGAGATAAACCCTCAAACCAATAAATCAAGAAATAGTAACTTATCTGTAGATTAAAACAACAGCAACGAATCATTTTGCTCATAAATTTGCCATTTAGGCAGGATTTGGCAGGAGCTTATTTCCAGGAATCATCAACTGATATTCATCAAACTGGATCTGGAACAATGCATGTTTTAAATGTTTCATGCACAGGTAGGCCAGGCATGGTGGCTCACGCCTGTAATCCCAGCACTTTGGGAGGCCGAGGGGGCAGATCACTTGAGGTCAGGAGTTCAAGACCAGCCTGGCCAACATGGCAAAACCCCATCTCTACTAAAAATAAAAAAATTAGCCAGGCATCAGGGCGCAAGCCTATAATCCTAGCTCTTCAGGAGGCTGAGATGCGAGAATCGCTTAAGCCTGGGAGGCGGAGGTGGCAGTGAGCCAAGAACACGTGCCTGCATTCCAGCCTGGGTGACAGGGTGAGACTCTGTCTCAAAGAAAAATAAAAAATAAAATAAAATGTTTCATGCACATGTATGACAAGCTGATGCTCAATGTGAACTGGTAACTCAGTTGGGGCTCCAGAGCTGAGGGCCAAAGGCTCAGTTCCCTCAACCTGGATCACTCTACTTGTGTGTTAGGCTTCCTCACAGCAAGGTGGCTAAGTGACAAGGACAAAAATCTCAAAAAAAATAAGGCAGAAGCTCATGACATTTTTAGGACCTAGCCTTGGAAGTCATATAACATCACTTCTACAATAGTCTATTGGCCAAGACAGTCAAAAAGGCTGTCTCCAAGGTTCAAAGGAAGGGCAAATACTCTACCTCTTGATAGGAGAAAAGCCAGTTTCTAGAGAGTTATGTGGAAAAAGGAGGTATTGTTGTGATGATCTTTAGAAAATATAATCTGCCTCAGTAACCTTAACATATTATTTGGAGATATAAAGTTAACCAGAAGAGCTCAATACAGAGTAAGTTTGAAAGAATTAAAAGAAGTTGACCCTAGAGGATGAGACTGTAGCTGGAAAACAGTTGCAGAGAGGGGGTGAGAGGGACTGTGATTCTTTAATTTAAAGCCTTCTGTAATTTTTTTTTTTTTTTTTTTTGAGACAGAGTTTTGCTCTTGTTGCCCAGGCTGGAGTACAATGGCACAATCTCGGCTCACTGCAACCTCCACCTCCTGGGTTCAAGCGATTCTCCTGCCTCAGCCTCCCGAGTAGCTGGGATTACAGGCACCCACCACCAAGCGTAGCTAATTTTTTGTGTTTTTAGTAGAGACGGGGTTTCACCATGTTGGCCAGGGTGGTCTCGAACTCATGACCTCAGGTGATCCGCCCATCCCAGCCTCCCAAAGTGCTGGGATTACAAGCATGAGCCACCATGCCCGGCCAGCCTTCTGTAATTTTTTAAATCCAGGGCATGTACTAGTTTGATAATTTTTTTAAGAGTGCATTTAGAAAAATACAAATGTGGCTAAGATATTAGCTGCTTTTGTACCTTCACAAGCTGACACTTCTGGTCTCACATCAGCCAGTCCTCAGATATCAGCTTCTTCACTGGTTTTCGTGAAAAAAACAATCACTCAAAATTTGGTGATTTATTACACCATGCACATGTTTCACATTACACACAATGAATTGTTACATTTAGGTTTTCCTAAAAGTAATGTTTAAATCATTTATCAAACTATTACATGCACTTGAGTTTTGAAATTCAAAAACTATAAACAGCTTACAGTGAAAAGCAATTGCCTCACCCTACCTGCTTTCTATTCCTACTCCATTCTCCAGGGTCAGTCTCTTTTAATGCTTTTCAACTAATTCTTCTTCTGGTGGTGTTTACTTTTAAAATCCTCCATTTGAAAGTTCTTGTGGCTAGGCATAGTGGCTCATGCCTGGAATCCCAAAACTTTGGGAGGCAAAGACAGGCAAATCGCTTGAGCCCAGGAGTTCCAGACTAGCCTAGGCAACATGGCAAAAACCCATTGCTACAAAAAAATACAAAAAAATTAGCCAGGCATGGTGATCCGTGGCTGTAGTCCCAGCTACTACAGAGGCTAAAGTGGGAGGATCCCTTGAGCACAGGAGGTTGAGGCTGCAGTGAGCTGGGATTGTGCCACTGCACTCCAGCCTGGGCAAAAGAGTGAGACTGTCTCAAAAAAAAAAAAAAAAATTCTCTCCTCCCAAGTCTCCTAAGTCTCTTCTCTGTGTCCTTCAATTTTCCTTCCAGCCCCAGTCCATAGCCTCCTGTTTGCCTCCATAACAGTAACTCATGCA
This sequence comes from Pan troglodytes, assembly GCF_028858775.2. Taxonomy (NCBI): domain Eukaryota; kingdom Metazoa; phylum Chordata; class Mammalia; order Primates; family Hominidae; genus Pan; species Pan troglodytes. The sequence continues at coordinate 26,712,226 of NC_072408.2, read as the reverse complement.
GAGGTTCCTCTGGTTCTCTGAGTCCCAGGACAGCTCCCACCTCGGCCTGGAGGCCTCCACTTCAGCTCCTGAACAAGCTGGTCAAAGCTACTCCTCTTCAAAGGCTTGGATTTCCCCACAAGAAATTTTACACCTGCTGCTCATATAAAAGAAAGTGTCTCCTCATTTTATACAAATAAGTAAAATATGGAGTAATACAATCAATAATGAAAGTACAGTATTTTTAGTATCAAGAAATATATACCAAGAAAGAATGTCTAATGCTAAGGAAATCAGGAAACACATTCAAGAAGGAAGAAATAATTTAGGAAATAGAGAAGCCTTTTCAGATAGATAGAAAGACCTGGAAGTGGTAAAAATCACATAGTGTATTAGGACAACCTTATTTTTGGAGAATAAAATTAAAGAGGAGAAGATGTGAGAAATGAGCCTTAAAAAGTTAATGTAAACTCAATGGTTCTTATACACAAATCTAAGGACCTGGACTTGAGCCCACAGTCCAAGAGTTAAACACTTAAATACCTGTAAATACCAAATAGATCATGGAAATTAGCAAAATGAGATCATATTAATGAGAAGAATAGAAAGTATAGAATCCTGTGAAAAACAGGGGAAATCATGTCCTTCCAAAGAGAACGATGTAATTATTCTTATGCAAAAATGTAAGGCTGGCATTACCAGAGCTTCTGGGTTTTTTGTTTGTTTGTTTGTTTTTAATAAGAGCAGGCTATCTAGATTTCCTGTCAAATTCCCCAGTTGGCAACTATTACATGTTTTTCCAGGCTCACAGTGTATGGAGGAAAAAGTGTGTCTGTGTGTATTACACACACACACAATTTTTTAAGTAAACTACACACACATATATACATTTTTTAAGTAAACTAGCTTCAGCTTGTTTTAACCAACAGACCTCAAGTTTTCACCTCTCCCAAAACCAATAGGGAAAAAACATTACAACATTTTAAGACAGGGAAAGCTATGGTCAGTGTTAAAGATCACTCTGGCAGCAGGTTGTAGGATGGATTGAGTGTTGGGGGAGAAATTGAGTGTAGAGAGATGAGTTGGAAGGCTCTTGCAATCTACTGTTGGTAGTAGATGTGCTGACAGTCCAAACTGGAACTGTCCATTTTATTTTCTAATCAATTATTATTTGTCAGTCCAAAGAGGTAAAACGACATTGAGCATTTCTTACCAGACTTCAACCACAAAGGATCACTATGAACTTCCTTATTTCTGTAAATCTTGGGTGTTACATAGACTTTCAGAGATAGCCTGAATTTATCTCTTCGTTACACTCCGTAACTTCCATTTTCTTCTCATAAATGCATGTCAGTAGTAATAAAAAGAAAGATTATACAGCTAGCTTTACAAAGTCAGCTTGTTGAACCTCTACCCACTGCTTCTCCATTATATCAGTTTTAGAAGTAAACAGAGACATTTTCTGCAAATGGTTCCCATGTGTCCACATCTCTGAATGTAAAATAAACAGTGCAGGTCATGAAAACAGAGTGCTTTAAACAGAGAATTCCAGCTGGGAAATTTGTCTAAACATGAACTTTATTTTTACAGTCATTTAAAGATGTCTTTAATCTACCTATTAAATTAACTTTTAAAAAGTATAAAATGGGGAAAGAAAAATAGAGGAGAGAGAGAGCTTATTCATCTATCCATCTGTTTTTCCATAACACTAAATACTTCCATTTCTATGTGCTAAACTATATAAATATGCTATATATACAATTTTCCACACATAATTATTGCATCTAAGCAACAGATACAGAGAAAATTTTAGTTACTATCAGCATATTTGTAAGATTTTTCTGAACCAAATCTTTGCAAGACAGATCAAATGTCATCTTAGTTTTATGTTCCAACCAATTCAATCAGTGAGAAAAAATGTCCCTAGTTCCATAGACAGAATCTGTCAGGTGCTAGCCAGACTTAGCCCAGTCCTATTCCATGAGTTCACAGGATATCCCAGGGCATCAAGCCAATCCCACTTGTCCCCAGAATGCAAAGGAAATGAGATACTACATTAATATGTCATTTTGTGCCAGTCGGGCTTTGAAGATAGTCCAGGCTTCAGTGATATTATCAGCCATTTGCAGCCCTGACCAGCACAGGAAGAAGTCAAAACTCACATGCAGGAAGGGGAGCCAGGGCCTGCTTTCCCACCAAGCCCTGGGCTCTGGGCTTTGTTCTCACTATTTCCAAGCCTTTTTTTTTTTTTTTTCTATAAAGATATGTATGGATATGACCTTTCACCAGAGACCCTATGCTCATTGCTGTAAAATTCCCTTTCTCCATGGGGATAAAAATCAGCACTCATACCCACCATGTGTTTTGGGTAAGTTTGTTCCTATTTCTCTCTATGGAGCTTCAAAGAGGGTATAGCTCCTTCTGAGATTAGAGTAAAGGGAAAGCTAAATTCCTGGGAATTCTTCTGGAACTGTGACAAAGAGAGATATGTTCCAGATATCCTGAGTTGAAAAGTGAAATACATTTTCTCATAGAAACAATCATTAGCTTCCCAGGCAAGTTCATAAAATCCTATTTAATCCATGGCATTCTTAGAATATTTCAGAAATTCCTATGCCATTCATCTACTCTGTTCTCATTTTTTCCCAGCTTGTTTTTCCTAGCTGACTAGTACGGATATGATCCTCCTTTGCCATATTCTCCAACCTTCTCCCTTCAAATTTACAAAGTCCTGTATGTGTTTTGTGTAATCTACTAGATACTAAAAACCTACATATGTTCAATTGATGAGTCTTGCAGTTGCAGTTGCCTACCCCACCTTAGGTCATTGACAGAGTATGGATATGTTTCACAGCTCTTTCTTTTCCTTCTGTGCTAATGACCTTTAGCTTTCATGGAAAGCATGGAAAAGTTCAGGGCCTCTTATTAAAATGGTGAATCTGTCAGAGACAGGCTCATTTCTAAATGAAATTTTTATGTGACATATATTGCTTAATGGGAAAAGAATAGATGGTTTATTAGTTGGGGGCGAGAAAATTGCTCACTACATGGGGAAGAACAAATCACTCTTCTGAATCTTAAGATTACCCTTTCCTTGCATTTGAAGAGAAGAGGGGGAAAAACAGGAAGAGAAGTACACTGAACTCTTGAAATGTACAGACTGGACAATTTTGATAGAGCTTGTCAGTGTTGGTGTGTGGGCAGGTGGCCCACTGCACAATCCACACATGGCACATGGTCCACCTTTGATGGGTGAATTCTCTATAAGCTTCAGCTTGGCTCCCATTTGCTGCCTCAAGACAGCCACCAGTGAAACTCACCAGGTTCCTGATACCCACCTCATTTCTCTCCACCCTCCAGCAGAGGGCTTATCACCCCATAACTCTAATCTCCTGTAAACTCTAATCCCATAACCCAGATGTCCTCCTCTCCTCTCCCCAAGGCCACAGATGAGGCAATCTCATTCTTCCTCAAGTTTCTTGCTAATTATATAGCTATAGTATAATGTGCCTAGATTCTTTCAGTTCCTTTCTTTTGGCTCTCAAAATCCTGTTTGGAAGAAAAAATAATAATAATAATAAAAAAGGTAGAGTGCGCAGTGGCTAATGCCTGTAATCCCAGCACTTAGGCCGAGGCAGGAGAATTGTGTGAGCCCAGGAGTTTGAGCCTCGCGCCACTGCACCTCACTGGACAAGACCCACTGGCCTGGGACCCCAGCGCAGCCAGCCCCGCCTAAGCTCTTAGGTGGGGGGCAGCTCTCCACTTCCCTGGACCACAGCTCCTAGAGGATGCAGGCAGGCCACCATTTTTGCTGCTCTGCCATCCTCTCTCCTCTTGCCCCCCAGGTTCCTGAGGGAAACTGTGATTAGGAACTAAGACAGGCCTCCAGCACAGCAGCGCTTCGTGGAAAAGCTGCCAGACTGTTTTCCATGGGGTGACAGCCCTTGCTCCTCCTCACTGGGCAGGGCCTCCCAACCTGGGCCCCCGCACGACCAGCCTGAACTAGGGAAGGAACAAAGGGCCTGCTCGCTACTCTGGAACCTCGAGCGAGCGCATGGCAGCCACCATGCAGAGAGAAGCCCAGTCTCTCTTCCCTGAGAGCCCCCACCCCCACTCTTCACCAGGCAGGGCCCCCAGCTCTGGACCACAGAGCAGCCGCCCCGCCCCCGGCTGAGCACACCCATTTTGCTGGGGGCTCTGAGTTTCCCTGGGGAGGGGGCTCCCAAAGGCAACGGACAGCCCCTCTGTCGCAGCCACTGCATCGGTTCTGCCCTTGCTGCCCTTGGACTGGAGAAGGAACAGAGCCTGGAAATTTTAGTGGCGCCTCCAGCACGCCACAGTCACCGCAGAGAGAGGGGCCCAGTCTCCTTTCCTGTGAGCCCTCGGCCCCCACTCTTCACCAAGCAGGGCCGGCTCAGGCCAGCAGCGCAGCCGTCTCACCCCCTGGCTGAACATTCCCGCTAGCAGCAGCTCTGCGTATCTCCAAGGTAGAGCTCCCAGAGACAACCAGAAGCCCGTCTCTCACTGCCACCGCAGCGGCCCTGCCCTTGCTGCCTTCAGATTGGGAAAGGAACAAAAACCCTGAGTGCTTTACCCACACTTCCAGCACACCACAGCCGTCCTAAGGAGAAGAGGCCAGTCTGTCTCTCCTGTGAGCCATCGGCCCCCCTGTTCACCACCAGGCCGGGCCCCTCGGCTTAGGCCCACAACCCAGCCACCTCACCCTCGGCCAATCCTGCTGATTGGGAGCGGCTCGGCATTTCTCCGGGATGGATCCCCAAGAGACAAGAGAAAGGACCTCTTCCACAGCCACCGCCAAGATCCCTTCCCCTGCTTCCTCCAAGCTGTGGAGGGAACGTAAAGCCTGAGCTCGGCTCAGGACTTCAGTGTGCAGCCCGGGAGTGGCAAGCCGAGATCTGCAGCCAGAATCGAGGAGTAGAGGAGCCCAAACATTGGGAGCGCTGAGAGGGAGTACAACTACAAACACAAGGAACTACAGAGGACCCACAGGGCTGAGCAAGAGCCTACCTAATTGGCCATTACACTTAAGCGCCATCTGCTGGATCACAGCCCAAATTTCAACACCAAAAACGTTTTGCTAATACATCCTCCTGTGAAACCAAAGAATTCACCTGTTAATACAAATAAAGACCCTGCACAAAGCCTCGGCCCTCTGAAAACATCCAGAAAACTGACTGTACTCAAATTACAGCACAGATAAAGGAACTTCAGCCCAGATGAGAAAGAACCAGTGCAAGAACTCTGGCAACTCAAAAAGACAAGAGTGTCTTCTTTCCTCCAAATGATGGCACTGGTTCCCCAACAAGGGTTCTTAAACAGATTGAAATGGATGAAATGACAGAGCCAGAATTCAGAATATAAATAGGATTGAATATCATCAAGACTCGGGAGAAAGTCAAAACCCAATTCAAGGAATCTAAGGACTGCAGTAAAACAATCCAGGAGCTGAAAAATGAAATGGCTATTATAAGAAAAAACCAAACTGATCTAATAGAGCCAAAAAATGCATTACAGAAATTTTATAATAGAATCACAAGTATTAACAGCAGAACAGACCAACCTGAGGAAAGAATCTTAGAGCTTGAAGACTGATTCTCAAAAATAACTGTCAGAAAAAAAGGTATAAAGAAGAATAAACAAAAACTACAAGAAATATGGGATTATGTAAAGAGAGAAAACCTTTGACTCACTGGCATCCCTGAAAGAGAGGAAGAGAAAACAAACAACTTGGAAAACGTATTTGAGGATATCATCCAGGAAAATTTCCCCAGCCTCAATAGAGAGACCAACATTCAAATTCAGGAAATGCAGAGAAATGACCATCTCCAAGACACATAATCATCAGATTATCCAAGGTAAACATGAAAGAAAAAATATTAAAGGCACCTAGAGAGAAGAGGCAGGTCACCTGCGACGGGAAATACATCAGGTTAACCGTGGATTTTTCTGCAGAATCTCTACAAGCCAGAAGAGATTGGGGGCCTATATTCAGCATTCCTTAAAAAAAGAAATTACAACTAAGAATTTCATAAACTGACAAATTAAGCTTCATGAGCGAAGGAGAAATAAGATCATTTTCAGAGAAGCAAATGTCAAGGGAATTCATTACCATTGCCTTACAAGAGGTACCTAAGAAGGTGCTAAATCTGAAAACAAAAGACCTTTACCAGCCACTACAAAAACACACTTAAGTACAGAGACCACTGACACTATAATGCAACCAAGGCAACCATACAATCAAGTCTGCATAGTAACCAGATAACAATAATATAGCAGCATCAAATCTACACATGTCAATATTGACCTTAAATGTAAGTTGGCTAAATGTCCCAGTTAAAAGACACAGAGTGGCAAGTTGGATAAAGAAGCAAAACCCAACTCTATGCTGTCTTTAAAGAGACCCATCTCACATGCAATGACACCATAAGCTTAAAGTAAAAGGATGGAGAGAAATCTACCAAGCAAACAGCAAACAGAAAAAAGCAGAGGTTGCTATTCTAATTTCAGATGAAATAGACTTTAAACCAATAATGATCAAAAAAGATGAAAACAGCATTACATAATGGTAAAGAGTTCAATTCAATAATAAGACCTAAGTATCCTAAACATATATGCACCCAGCCCAGGAGTACCCAGAATCATAAAACAAGTTCTTAGAGACCTATGAAGAGATTTAGATAACCACATAATAATAGTGAGAGACTTCAACACCCCACTGACAGTATTAAACAGGTTATTGAGGCAGAAGGCTAAAAAGAAATACAGGACCTCAACTTGACATTTGACCAAATGGGCCTAATAGATATCTACAGAACTCACCACCCAAAACCAACAAAATATACATTCTTCTCATCTGCATGTGGCATATACTCTAAAATTGACCACAGAATTGGCCAAAAAGTGATCACCAGCAAAATTAAAAAATCATACCAAACACACTCTCAGACCACAGGGCAATAAAAATAGAAATCAACACTAAGAAAATTGGTCAGCCGGGCACGGTGGCTCAAGCCTGTAATCCCAGCACTTTGGGAGGCCAAGGCGGGTGGATCACAAGATCAGGAGATTGAGACCATCCTGGCTAACATGGTGAAACCCCGTCTCTACTAAAAAACACACAAAAAAAATTAGCCGGGCGTGGTGGCAGGCTCCTGTAGTCCCAACTACTCGGGAGGCTGAGATGGGAGAATGGCGTGAACCCGGGAGGCAGAGCTTGCAGTGAGCCAAGATCGCGCCACTGCACTACAGCCTGGGCGACAGAGCAAGACTCGGTCTCAAAAAAAAAAAAAAAGAAAAGAAAAGAAAATTGGTCAAAACTATATAATTACATGTAAGTTAAACAACCTGTTCTTGATTGACTTTGGATAAACAATGAAATTAAGGTAAAAATAAAGAAACACTGTAAAACTAAAGAGAACAAAAACACAACATATCTGATTCTCAGGGACACAGCTAAAGCCATGTTAAGAGAAAAGTTTATAGTGCTAAACACACAGCAAAACATTAGAAAGATCTCATATTAAAAACATAACATCATACCTACAGGAACTAGAAAAACAAGAGCAAACAAATCCCAAAGCTAGCAGGAGAAAAGAAATAACCAAATCGGAGCTGAACCGAAGGGAATTGAGATGCAAAAAAAACATACAAGATGATCAAATTCGGGAGTTTGCTCTTTGGAAGAAAAAATCAGATTGATAGAAGACTAGTTAGACTAATAAAGCAAATAAGAGCGTTCTTCAAACAAACACAATGAGAAATACAAAGAGAACACTACCACTGACCCCACAGAAATATAGAAACCTCTCAGAGACTACTATGAACACCTCAATATACACAAACTAAAAAACCTAGAAGAAATGGATGAGTTCCTGGAAACATACAACCTCCCAAGATGGAAGCAGGAAGAAACTGAATTTCTCAATAGACCAATAATGGGTTCCAAAATTGAATCAATAATAAAAATCCCACCAACCAGAAAAAGCACTGGACCAGACAGATTCATAGCTGAATTCTACCAGATGTATAAAGAAGAGTTGGTACCATTCCTACTGAAACTATTCCAAAAAATTGAGGAGGAGAGAATCCTCTCTAACTCATTCTATGAGGCCAGCATCATCATCCTGATACCAAAATCTGACAAAGACACAACGAAACAAGAAAACTTCAGGCCAATTTTTTTTTTTTTTTTTTTTTTTTTGAGACGGAGTTTCATTCTTGTTGCCCAAGCTGGAGTGCAATGGCACAATCTCAGCTCACTGCAACCTCCCCTCCTGGGTTCATGACTCTCCCAAGTAGCTGGGATTACAGACATGCACTACCACACCCAGCTAATTTTACACTTTTAGTAGAGACGAGAGTTCTCCATGTTGGTCAGGCTGGTCTCGAACTCCCGACCTCAGGTGATCCACCTGTCCCAGCCTCCCAAAGTGCAGGGATTATAGGCATGAGCCACCGCGCCCAGGCCCAATATTCTTGATGAATGTAGATGCAAAAAGTCCTCAACAAAATACTAGCAAACCAAATGCAGCAGCCCATCAAAAAGCTAATCCACCACAGTCAAGTAGGCTTTATCCCCGGGATGCAAGGTTGCTTCAATATGCACAAATCAATAAATGTGATTTATCACATAAACAGAACTAAAGGCAAAAACACATTATCATCTTAATAGATGCAGAAAAAGCTTTCAACAAAACCCTCAACAAACTAGGCATTAAAGGAACATACTTCAAAGTAATAAGAGTCATCTACGACAAATCCACAACCAACATTTTACTGAATGGGAAAAAGCTGGAAGCATTCCCATTGAAAACTGAAATGAGACAAGGATGCTCACTCTCATCACTCTTATTCAATGCAGTACTGGAAGTGGTACCCAGAACAATCATGTAAAAGAAAGAAAAGGCCCATGCCTATGTCCTGAATGGTATTGCCTAGGTTTTCTTCTAGGGTTTTTATGGTTTTAGATCTAACATGTAAGTCTTTAACCCATCTTGAATTCATTTTTGTATAAGGTGTAAGGAAGGGATCCAGTTTCAGCTTTCTACATATGACTATCCAGTTTTCCCAGCACTATTTATTAAATAGGGAATCCTTTCCCCATTTCTTATTTTTGTCAGGTTTGTCAAAGATCAGATAGTTGAAGATATGCGGCATTATTTCTGGGGGCTCTGTTCTGTTCCATTGGTCTATATCTCTGTTTTGGTACCAGTACCATGCTGTTTTGGTTCCTGTAGTCTTGTAGTATAGTTTGAAGTCAGGTAGTGTGATGCCTCCAGCTTTGTTCTTTTGGCTTAGGATTGACTTGGTGATGTGGACTCTTTTTTGGTTCCATATGAACTTTAAAGTAGTTTTTTCCAATTCTGTGAAGAAAGTCATTGGTAGCTTGATGGGGATGGCATTGAATCTATAAATTACCTTGGGCAGTATGGCCATTTTCATGATATTGATTCTTCCTACCCATGAGCATGGAATGTTCTTCCATTTGTTTGTATCCTCTTTTATTTCATTGAGCAGTGGTTTGTAGTTCTCCTTGAAGAGGTCCTTCACATCCCTTGTAAGTTGGATTCCTAGGTATTTTATTCTCTTTGAAGCAATTGCGAATGGGAGTTCACTCATGATTTGGCTCTCTGTTTGTCTGTTATTGGTGTATAAGAATGCTTGTGATTTTTGTACATTGATTTTGTATCCTGAGACTGCTGAAGTTGCTTATCAGCCTGAGGAGATTTTGAGCTGAGACGATGGGGTTTTCTAGATATACAATCATGTCATCTGCAAACAGGGACAATTTGACTTCCTCTTTTCCTAATTGAATACCCTTTATTTCCTTCTCCTGCCTGATTACCCTGGCCAGAACTTCCAACACTATGTTGAATAGGAGTGGTGAGAGAGGGCATCCCTGTCTTGTGCCAGTTTTCAAAGGGAATGCTTCCAGTTTTTGCCCATTCAGTATGATATTGGCTGTGGGTTCGTCATACATAGCTCTTATTATTTTGAGATACGTCCCATCAATACCTAATTTATTGAGAGTTTTTAGCATGAAGCGTTGTTGAATTTTGTCAAAGGCCTTTTCTGCATCTATTGAGATAATTATGTGGTTTTCGTCTTTGGTTCTGTTTATATGCTGGATTACATTTATTGATTTGTGTATGTTGAACCAGCCTTGCATCCCAGGGGTGAAGCCCACTTGATCATTGTGGATAAGCTTTTTGATGTGCTGCTGGATTCTGTTTGCCAGTATTTTATTGAGGATTTTTGCATCAATGTTCATCAAGGATATTGGTCTAAAATTCCTTTTTTGGTTGTGTCTCTGCCAGGCTTTGGTATCAGGATGATGCTGGCCTCATAAAATGAGTTAGGGAGGATTCCCTCTTTTTCTATTGATTGGAATAGTTTCAGAAGGAATGGTACCAGCTCCTCCTTGTACCTCTGGTAGAATTCGGCTGTGAATCCATCTGGTCCTGGACTTTTTTTGGTTGGTAAGCTATTGATCATTGCCTCAATTTCAGAGCCTGTTATTGGTCTATTCAGAGATTCAACTTCTTCCTGGTTTAGTCTTGGGAGGATGTATGTGTCAAGGAACTTATCCATTTCTTCTAGATTTTCTAGTTTATTTGGGTAGAGGTGTTTATAGTATTCTCTGATGGTAGTTTGTATTTCTGTGGGATCGGTGGTGCTATCCCCTTGATCATTTTTTATTGCGTCTATTTGATTCTTCTCTCTTTTCTTCTTTATTAGTCTTGCTAGTGGTCTATCAATTTTGTTGATCTTTTCAAAAAACCAGCTCCTGGATTCATTAATTTTTTGAAGGGTTTTTTGTGTCTCTATTTCCTTCAGTTCTGCTCTGATCGTAGTTATTTCTTGTCTTCTGCTAGCTTTTGAATGTGTTTGCTCTTGCTTTTCTAGCTCTTTTAATTGTGATGTTAGGGTGTCAATTTTAGATCTTTCCTGCTTTCTGTTGTGGGCATTTAGTGCTATAAATTTCCCTCTACACACTGCTTTGAATGTGTCCCAGAGATTCTGGTATGTTGTGTCTTTGTTCTCATTGGTTTCAAAGAACATCTTTATTTCTGCCTTCATTTCGTTATGTACCCAGTAATCACTCAGGAGCAGGTTGTTCAGTTTCCATGTAGTTGAGCGGTTTTGAGTGAGTTTCTTAATCCTGAGTTCTAGTTTGATTGCACTGTGGTCTGACAGACAGTTTGTTATAATTTCTGTTCTTTTACATTTGCTAAGGAGTGCTTTACTTCCAACTATATGGTCAATTTTGGAGTAGGTGTGGTGTGGTGCTGAAAAGAATATATATTCTGTTGATTTGGGGTGGAGAGTTCTGTAGATGTCTATTAGGTCCGCTTGGTGCAGAGCTGAGTTCAGTTCCTGGGTATCCTTGTTAACTTTCTGTCTCGCTGATCTGTCTAATGTTGACAGTGGGGTGTTAAAGTCTACCATTATTATTGTGTGGGAGTCTAAATCTCTTTGTAGGTCACTAAGGACTACAGGCATGGGCAAGGACTTCATGTCTAAAACACCAAAAGCAATGGCAACGAAAGCCAAAATTGACAAATGGGATCTAATTAAACTAAAGAGCTTCTGCACAGCAAAAGAAACTACCATCAGAGTGAACAGGCAACCTACAGAATGGGAGAAAATTTTTGCAACCTGCTCGTCTGACAAAGGGCTAATATCCAGAATCTACAATGAACTCAAACAAATTTACAAGAAAAATACAAACAACCCCATCAAAAAGTGGGCGAAGGATATGAACAGACACTTCTCAAAAGAAGACATTTATGCAGCCAAAAGACACGTGAAAAAAATGCTCATCATCACTGACCATCAGAGAAATACAAATCAAAACCACAAGGAGATATCATCTCACACCAGTTAGAATGGTGATCATTAAAAAGTCAGGAAACAACAGGTGCTGGAGAGGATGTGGAGAAATAGGAACACTTTTACACTGTTGGTGGGACTGTAAACTAGTTCAACCATTGTGGAGGTCAGTGTGGCGATTCCTCAGGGATCTAGAACTAGAAATACCATTTGACCCAGCCATCCCATTACTGGGTATATACCCAAAGGATTATAAATCACGCTGCTATAAAGACACATGCACACGTATGTTTATTGCAGCACTATTCACAATAGCAAAGACTTGGAACCAACCCAAATGTCCAACAGTGATAGACTGGATTAAGAAAATGTGGCACATATACACCATGGAATACTATGCAGCCATAAAAAAGCATGAGTTCATGTCCTTTGTAGGGACATGGATGAAACTGGAAACCATCATTCTCAGCAAACTATCGCAAGGACAAAAAACCAAACACCGCATGTTCTCATTCATAGGTGGGAACTGAACAATGAGAACACGTGGACACAGGAAGGGGAACATCACACTCTGGGGACTGTTGTGGGGTTGGGGGAGGGGGGAGGAATAACATTAGGGGATATACCTAATGCTAAATGATGAGTTAATGGGTGCAGCACACCAACATGACACATGTACACATATGTAACAAACCTGCACATTGTGCACATGTACCCTAAAACTTAAAGTATAGTAATAATAAAATTTAAAAAAAAAAAAGAAAAAAAAGGAGAAGATAATGGTTCAGAAGAAAAGCACAAGAATTTGGGGGGAAGGGAAGAGTGGCAATAAAAACGTATGCCTATTGAAGTGTTTTTTTAAACCACTTCCAGAAATAACTGGCAAAATAAAGCCTCTAAATGTTTAAGCCAAATTAAAAAAAAAAAAAGAAAGAAAGAAAGAAAGAAAAGGCATCCAAATAGGAAGACAGGAAGTCAAACTATCTCTGTTTGCAGTCAAAATGATTCTACATGTAAAAAACCCCATAGTCTCTGCCCAAAAGTTCTTTGGTCTCATAAACAACTTCTGCAAAGTTTGAGGATACAAAACCAATGTACAAAAATCAGTAGTACTTCTACACACCAACAATGACCAAGGTAAGAGCCAAATCAAGAAAACAGCCCCATTCACAATAGCCACAAAAAGAATAAAATACCTAAGAGTACAGCTAACCAGGGAGTTGAAAGATCTCTACAATGAGAATTACAAAACGCTGCTAAAAGAAATCAGAGATTACACTAACAAATGGAAAAACATTCCATGCTCAAGGATAGGGAGAATCAATATCATTAAAATGGCCATACTGTCTATAGCAAAAATGTTATACCTATCAAACTACCAATGACATTCTTCACAGAACTAGAAAAATACATATATTTTAAAATTCGTATGGAACCAAAAAAAGAGCCTGAATATCCAAGGCAATCCTAAGCAAAAAGAACCAGGCTGAAGGCATTATGTTACCTAGCTTCAAACTACACTACAAAATATAGTAACGAAAACCATACGGTACTGGTACAAAAACAGACACGTAGCCCAGAGGGACAAAACAGAGAGCCCAGAAATAATGTTGCACACCTACAATCATCTGATCTTTGACAAAGTTGACAAAAAGAAGCAATGGGGAAAGGACTCCATATTCAATAAACAGTGCTTGGATAACAGGCTAACCATATGCAGAAGATTGAAATGGGCCCCTTTCTTACACCATACACAAAAATCAATTCTAGATGGAGTAAAGACTTAGACATAAAACACAAAACTATAAAAACCCTGGAAGATAACCTAGGAAATACTAGTCTGAGCATAGACCCTGGCAAAGATTTCATGATGAAGATGCCAAAACCAATTGCAATGAAAACAAAAATTGACAAACGGGACCTAATTAAACTTAAGAGCTTCTTCACAGCAAAAGAAACAATCAACAGAGTAAACAGACAACCTATAGAATGACAGAAAATATTTGAAAACTATGCATTTGACAAAGGTCTAATGTCCAGCATCTGTAAGGAACTTAAACAAATTTACAAGAAAAAACAAACAACCATATTAAAAAGTGAGCAAAGGACGTAAGCAGACACTTTTCAAAAGAGGACATAAATGTGGCCAACTAGCATATGAAAAAGAGTCCAATATCACTTACAGAAATACAAATCAAAACCACAATGAGATACTGTCTCACACCGTCAGAATGGCTATTACTAAAAAGTAAAAAATAACAGATGCTGGCAAGGTGGCAGAGAAAAAGGAATGCTTACACACTGTTGGTAGGAGTGTAAATTAGTTCGACTATTGTGGAAAGCAGTGTGGTGAGTCCTCAAAGAGCTAAAACCAGAAATACCATTTGACCCAGCAATCCCATTGCTGGGTATATACCCAAAGGAATATAAATCATTCTATCATAAAGACACATGCACGCATATGTTCATCGCAGCACTATTCACAATAGCGAAGATATGGAATCAACCTAAATGCCCATCAATGGTAGGCTGGATAAAGAAAATGTGGTACCTATACACCATAGAATACTGCACAGCCATAAAAATGAATGAGATCATGTCCTTTGCTGGAACATGGATGGAGCTGGAGGTCACTGTCCTTAGCAAACTAATGCAGAAACAGAAAAACAAATGCTGCATGTTCTCACTTATAAGTAGGAGCTAAATGATTAGAACATATGGACACTAAGAGTGTAACAAAAGATACTGGAGCCTATTTAAGAGTGAAGGGTAGTAGGAGGGAGAAGAACAACAGCAACAAAAAATAACTATTGAGTACTAGGCTGAGAACCTGAGTGATAAAATAATCTGTACCCTGTAACATGAGTTTACCTATATAAAAAAACCTGCATATGTACCTGTGAACCTAAAATAAATGGTAAAAAAAAAACTATAAGTGTTTTATGTAAGCTTCATGGTAATCACAAAGAAAAAACCTGTAATAGATACAGAAAAGATAAAGAAAAAAGAATAAATGCATAACACTACAAAAAAATTATCAAATCACAAAGGAAGACAGTAAAAGATTAAGAAAGGGACTACAAAAGTCAGAAAACAATTAACAAAATGACAATAGTAAGTCCTTACCTACCAATAAGTACTTAAAATGTAAAAGTACTTTTAATTGGCTGAATGGATTGAAGAAAAATATTCAACTATATGTTGCCTACAAGAGACTTACTTTAACTTCAAGGGGACACAAACATAGACTGAAAGTGAGAGATGAAAGAGATATTACATGCAAATGGTAACCCAAAAAGAGTAGGTGTGGCTATATTTTTATCAGACAAAATAGACTTTAAGTCAAATACTGCTACAAGAGACACAGAAGAGTATTATGTAACAATAAAGGCATCATTTCATCAAGTGAATATAATAACTGTAAATACATATGCACCCAACACCACAACACTCAAATATATTAAACAAACATTATCAGAACTGAAGGGAGAAATAGGCAGCAATACAATAACAGTGTAAACAGAGGAATTTCAATACCTCACTTTCAACATTGGATATATTATCCATACCAAAAAAAAAAAATCAATAAAGAAATAGCAGACACGACCAACACTATAGACCAACTGAATCTAATAGACATATACAGAACATTCCATTTAATACACATTCTTTGCAAGGGCACATTGAACATTCTCCAGGATAGGTTACATATTAGGCCACAAAACAAGTCTTAACACATTTAAGAAGATTGAAATCACATCAAAGGTGCCAATAATAAACAATGAAAAAAGATAGTTTCCTCAATGAATGGTGTTGGGAAACGATATACATATATATATGCAAAAGAATAAAATCAAACTCTTATATTACACCATACACTAAACTGACACAGAAGAGAGGTCTCAGAGGTTCTTCATTCAGGGCTACTATGGGACATTTGTGGGTATCAGTTAAAGGGACACTTCTGGGAGGATTATAGGCATGCTATGTTTTAATATGCAAGGCACAGGCTGGACATCAGCCCCCATTCACTGACTAGGCAGGGTGTTATTTTACGGTGAACAATTTATGCAGTTGTAAGTAGAAATCCAGCTCTTATGCCACAAGGCATGGCCTGAGTCCAACCATGCTTAAAATTATGTACATTTATTAATTTAATTTCCCCATATCCATTTCATTTTGCAAATTGTACCTCCCTCCTACACTCCATGTGTATCTGTAGTGCTTTTCAATCAAGGGGCCCATGCCTTGGACAAAAAGGAGGTTGTAGGACTCAAGATGGACAAAGTACCTGATCCCTTAATTACAATAATTGGCCAAGGAATAGGCATCTGGTCCCAAAAGTGCCAATAAGTTTCTTTCCTGCAGTGAGATAATTTTCTGCTGATGAGATGCCTGAGCTGTGGTTTTTGTCTAAAGCAGCAGATCACAACTTGATATACAGGAAGCCTACAAAGGTTTTCAAAAGCTAAGCTAAATTGGTCAAAGACAGTTCAAAATGAAAAAGAGATCTCAAAAAGAAATCAAGCTGAGAATGCTACTCAGATGCAAGCACAAGCCATTTCTTAATGAAAAAGTAAGTGTGACTCAGAAGTTTGACCCACAACTCTGAAGGAAGACCCAAGAGCCACAGAGAACCACTCTAAAGGAGCAAGAATGAGTGAGTATTCCCTCTTCCCAGAGTAAGTAGAAATGGTGACATGTGCCCAGCTTGATTTCAAAACTGCTATAGACCAATAACAGCTACTTGCCTCCTTTCTTACCCCTTTTAAACAGGATTGTCCTGTGTGGTTATCCTACCTCTGTCCCATCTTTATATGCAATGTATATGGCTGTCAGACAACTTGCCACTTTTATTTACAGGGCCCTTTTCCTAAGAAACCACACCAAAGAATCCCAGACACCCTGGGATAAAGAGATAACTTGTTTTACATAAACAATATTTGTTGATAAAACTTTTAACATTATTTTGCTACATACATACACATATACTCTCATTCTTTATAACTATTTTTTCTCATGATTGCAAAATAGTTAAATTAGAAAAATGCAAATTGCTTTATTTTCTCCCTTATTAATATAGGTTCTCTTCCTATAATAAATAGAGATGTTAAGATAATCTCTCTAAACATAGCTTATTTGTTCCTTGCAATTATAACTACAGGAAAAATTATTAGAATTATGATTACTGGAGGGAAAAATATCTAAAATTCTGTGGTTCATTATTTATTGCCAAGTCACTTTTGAAAAAGAGTGAACGGATTTACAGTGCCTCCAGAAAAAGGGAATATTGCCAGTGTCTCCAACATCTTGTCAATATTGAATTCCTCATTTTTGTTTATATCATTCTTAGTTTGGTTTTTTTACCAATTTTTAAATTTTAGATTAATATTTGTAAGCTGTTTTATGGAATCTTTCTCTACTACCATAACCATTGTCCATTTTTCCATTAACTTAATGCTTTCCTTAATATTTTTCTTCATAAATATTTTTATATTAGGTCTTAATCATTTATTACATATATTTGCCATTTTGTTTCTTTTACTTTCATTGCACAGAAGCCTTACCTGTGCACCTAAAGGAAAAAAGATTCTCACTCACATTAGGATAAGCATATCACTTCTAATGTTTTATGAATTTTCTTTAAATACTTAACACTTATCTAATTACAGATGACTTATTAAAAAGGGGTTAGCATACATATTAACTAACCTAATTCTCACTGGATCATTCTTGCAACTGTGTTAGAGAGGCATTCTCCAATTTTTGCCCTGTGGATAAGTTCCTAGCTTCAGGACAACTGTATGTAATAGCGAAATGGAAAAGAGAAAGAGAATATTCATGTTACATCGTCTCACTGTATTCCTTATGTATCTTTTTATTCCTTATGTATCTTTTGTTCATACACATTTTTCCATCTTTTATTCCTTCTGTACATAATTCTGGGTAATTGTTTCTGACTTATCTTATAATTTACTAATTTCCTCTTCAGCTGTAATTAATTTGTTACTAAATCCATCGATTAAGTTCTTAATTTCGGTTATTTTTTTATTTCTAGATTTTCTATTTTGTTCTTTTTAAATATTTTTCAGCTTTCTGTCAAAGTTCTTGAATTGTCTTTTACTTATTTAGCATAATTAGCATAGTTTTAAATATGTATATTAAATATGTACATCCATTATATGAATCCCCTGTGAGCCCAGTGATATTGTCTATTGCTTCTCTTGTTTCTCACTCACATTGTCTTGCCTTCTGTGTGTCTACCAGTTATTTGTGATTAAGTGCAAGACATTGTATATGTACAAAACTGCAAAAATTATTTAAGACTTAAAATAATTTTATCTTCCCCCAAAGAAAATTTTACATTTGCCATAGACATAAGGCTATGGACAATAGCAATACCTAATCACATTAATTTATCAGAAATTGAGATTATTAAAACCTGGGCTTCATTCTCTACGAGAACTGTTCCACTTCTGGTTGGACCTTAGTCTTCCTGTGTAGCTCTTTAGGCTCTAACTCAAAGTTTGCGGGGGCATCCCTCTCAGTGGATCTGGACTGCAATTTGTGTCCCACCAACCTCACAAGACAGTCCATTCTCTGTTTAGCCTCTCAGCTGTCCCTTCTGGAATCCACTGATGCTTTCAGGGAAAAAATATTTCCCAGTGTTGCAATGTTGGGTTCAGCTCTTTGAATTTCCTTTTCCTGAATCTTGGTCCCATAATTCCTTTACTGCCTCATTAGCTCTCCATTGCTATCCAGCATACTTTCTTTTCCTTTTTTTTTTTTTTTTTTTAGACAGAGTCTCACTCCATTACTCAGGCTGGAGTGCAGTGGCGTGATCTGGGCTCACTGCAACCTCCACGTCTTGGGTTCAGCCGATTCTCATGCCTCTGTCTCCTGAGTAGCTGGAAATACAGGCATGCACCACCATACCCAGCTAATTTTTGTATTTTTGGTAGACACGGGGTTTCGCCATGTTGGCCAGGCTGGTCTGGAACTCTTGACCTCAAGTGATCTGCCTGCCTTAGCCTCCCAAAGTGCTGAGATTAACAAGTGTGAGCAACCAGGCCCAGCCAAGCATACTTTCTTTTCACTCTGTCTAGTTTTCTAGTTATTCTCAAAAAAATAAACTATCTGGTATTACTGAAAGTGGTACCAATAAACTTTTCCTCATTATCTTGATTTATTTATTTAATAAAGTTTAATTTCATGTTGGATTTTCTCTTAATTTTAGTGCTGCAATCTTTTGTTCCCCTTCTATTGCCAGGATTAATATTATATATGAAAGTAAGGCCTTTTTTACCTTGAGTTATGTTTTTCTCAAGATTCTCTATGTTTCCTGTCTCATTAGTAATAGGTTTCATAAGCTTTGTGAGTTTAAATTGTAAGTTCTCATTGTTTTGGGCGGGGGGGAGGCAAGAGGGCCTGAGCTCTTGTTTTTGTAGTCTTTTTCAGCTACAAATTTTTCATTGATTGGCACACACATTTTTAGCATGGATAAAGAAACTGTGGTGTATATATATATATACAATGGAATACTACTCAACCATAAAAAGGAACAAATTAACAGCATTCATAGCAACCTGGATAGATTGGAGACTATTAATCTAAGTGAAGTAACTCGGGAATGGAAAACTAAACATCATACATTCTCACTCACAAGTGAGAGCTAAGTTATGAGGATGCAAAGGTGTAAGAATAACACAGTGAACTTTGGGGACTCAGGAGGAAAGGGTGGAAAGCGGGTGAGGAAATAAAAGACTACAAATTGGGTTCAGTGTATACTGTTCGGGTGATGGGTGCACCAAAATCTCACAAATCACCACTAAAGAACTTACTCATGTAACCAAATGCCACCTGTTCCCCAAAAACCTATGGAAATAAAAAAAATTGATAAATAATTAAAAATAAATAAATAGGAAAATCTAGAAGAAATTTATAAATTCCTAGATACTTACAACCTACCATGATTAAACCATGAAGAAACCCAAAACCTGAACAGACCAATAACAAGTAATGAGATTGAAGCCATTCATAATAAAAGGTCTCTCAGCAAAGAAAAGACCTGGGCCCGATGGCTTCACTGCTGAATTTTACCGAACATTTAAAGAAGAATTAACATCGGAGTAGGGCAGGGGATTGGTGAGGGACAGGGAGGGGAGAAGAAAAAAAAAGAAGAATTAACTTCAATCCTACTCAAACTATTCCAAAAAATAAAGAAGGAAGGAATACTTCCAAGCTCATGCCACAAGGCCAGTATTACCCCAATACCAACACCAGACAATTACACATTTAAAAAGAAAACTATAGGTCAATATCCCTGATATTGATGTGAAAATCGTCAACAAAATACTAATTCAACAACACATTCAAAAGACCATTCATCACGAACAAGTGTGGTTTACTCCAGAGATTCAAGGATAGTTCAACATATAGAAATCAATCAATGGGATATATCATATCAACAGATTGAAAGACAAAAACCATGTGATTACTTTCAACTGATGTTGAAAAAGCATTTGATAAAATTCAACATCCCGTCATGATAAAACCCTCAAATAACTGGATATAGAAGGAACATATCTCAACATAATAAAAGCCATATATGACAGACCCACAGCTATTATCATATTGAATGGGGAAAGACTGAAAGCCTTTTCTCTAAGATCTGGAACATGACAAGGATGCCCACTTTCACCTCTGTTATTCGACATAGCACTGGAGGTATCAGACAAGAGAAATAAATAAAGATCATCCAAATTGAACGGAAGAAGTCAAATTACCCTTGTTTGCAGATGATATGACCTTATATTTGGAAAAACCTAAAGACTCAACCAAAAAACTATTAAATAAATTCAATAAAGTTACAGGAAACAAAGTCAACATACCAAAATCGGTAGCATTTCTATATGCCAATAGTGAAATCTGAAAAAGAAATCAAGAAAGTAATCCCATTTACAATAGCCACAAATAAAATTAAATACTTAGGAATTAACCAAAGAAATGAAAGATCTCTATAATGAAAACTATAAAACACTGATGCAAGAAATTGAAGAGGACATCAAAAAATGTAAAGATATTCCATCTTCATAGATTGGAAGAATCAATACTGTTAAAAAGTCCACACTACCCAAGCAATCTACAGACTCAATGCAATCTCTATCAAAATACCAATGACGTTCTTCACAGAAAAAGAAAAAAAAAATCCCAAATTTCAACGTGGGCAACATGGTAAAACCTCCTTTCTACTAAAAAAAATTACAAAAATTAGCTGGGTATGGTGGCACAGGCCTGTAGTCCCAGCTATTTGGAAGGCTGAGGTGGGAGGATCACCTGAGCCCAGGAGGCAGAGGTTGCAGTGAGCCGAGATCATGCCACTGCACTCCAGCCTGGGTGACACAGTGAGTCCCAGTCTCAAAAAGAGGGAAAAAAAGGTAAAACAATCCTAAAATTTATATGGAACCACACACACACATACAAAAACCAACAAAAACAAACAAAAAAACCAGAAAATTTTAAGCAAAAAGAATAAAACTGGAAGAATCACATTACCTGACTTCTACAGAGCTATAGTAACCAAAACAGCATTGTACTGGCATAAAAACAGACAGACACATAGACCAATAGGACAGAACAGCGAACCCCAAAACAAATCCGTACGTCTACAGTGAACTCATTTTTGACAAAGTGCCAAGAACAAACACTGGGGAAGAGGCAGTCTCCTCAATAAATGGTGCAGGGAAAACTGGATTTCTATATGCAAAAGAATGAAATTAGGCCCCTATCTTTCTCCATATACAAAAATCAAATCAAAATGGATTAAAGACTGAAATCTAAGATCTCAAACTATGAAACTACTAAAAGAAAATATTTTAAATACTATTATGTATAATAATAATAACAATAAAGAGAGAGAGAACATTGGGAAACTCTCTAGGACATCAGTCTGGGCAAAGATTTCTTGAATAATACCTCATAAGTACAGGAAACCAAAGCAGAAATGGGCATATGGGATCACATCAAGTTAGAAAGCTTCTGCACAGCAAAGGAAACAATCAACAAAAAGTGAAGAGACAACCCACAGAATAGAAGAAAATATTTTCAACTACTCACGTGACAAGGGATCAATATCCAGAATATATAAGGAGCTCTAACAACTCTATAAGAAAAAATCTAATAATCCGATTAAAAATTGGCAAAATATCAGAATCAACATTTCTCAAAAGACATACAAAAGGCATACAGATACATGAAAAAGTGCTCAACATCATTATCACCAGATAATGCAAATCAAAACTACGATGAGATATCATCTCACTCCAGTTAAAATGGCTTTTATCCAAAAGACAGGCAATCGCAAATGCTGGCAAAGATGTGGAGAAAAGAGAACCCTTGTACACAGGTGGTGGGAAGGTAAATTAGTATAATCACTGGGGAGAACAGTTTGGAGGCTCCTCAAAAAACTAAAAATAGAGCTACCATATGATCCAGCAATCCCACTGCTAGTTTTCTATCCAAAGGAAAGGAAATTCCAGTCGGGCGCAGTGGCTCATGCCTGTAATCCCACCACTGTAGGAGACAAAGGCAGGAGAATCGCTTGAGCTCGGGAGTTCAAGACCAGTCTGAGCAACATGCCAAAACCTCATCTCTACAAAAAATATAAAAATTAGCTGGGCATGGTGCTGCGCACCTATAATCCCATCTACTTGGGAGGCTGAGGCAGGAGGATTGCATGAGCCCATAAGGTTGAGGCCTGAGTGAACCATGATCACACCACTGCACTCCAGGAGCCTAGGCAGTGGAGCAAGATGCTGTCTCAAAAAAAAAGCAAATCAGTATATCAAAGAGAGATCTGCATTTGCATGTTTACTGCAGCACTATTCACAAGATTTGGAAACAACCAAAGTGTCTGTGAACAGATGAATGGATAAAGAAAATATGGTACTTATACACAATGGTGTACTATTCTGCCATAAAATAAGAACAAGATACTGTCCTTTGCAACAGTGTGGATGGAACTGGAGGTCATTATGTTAAGTGAAATAAGCCAGACACAGAAAGACAAACTTTGCCTTCTCACTTATTTGTGGAAGCTAAAAATTAAAACAATTAAACTCATGGAGATACAGAGTAGAACAGGGTAAATGATGGTTACCAGAGGCTAGGAAGGGTAGTGGGGGAAGACTGGGGAGGAAGTGGGAATGGTTAGTAGGTACAAAAAAATAGAAAGAATGAATAAGATCTAGTATTTATTATAGCACAACAGGGTGACTGTAGTCAATAATTTAACTGTACATTTAAAAATAACTAAAGCGTATAATTGGATTGTTTATAACACAAACAATAAATGTATTGAAGTGATAGATACCTCATTTACATAATCATAATAATGTGATCATTATGCATTGTATGCCTTTATCAAACTATCTCATGTACCCCATACATATGTACCTACTATGTATTCACAAAAATTTAAATTAAAAAAATTTTTAAAAGGCCAGGTGCAGTGGCTCACACCTATAATCCTAACACTTTGGGAGGCTGAGGCAGGAGCACTGCTTGAGCCCAAGAGTTTGAGACCAGCCTGGGCAACATAGCAAGATCCTGGGTTTTTTCGTTTGTTTTTTGTTTTGGGGTTTTTTTCAAGACGTAATCTTGCTCTGTCACCCAGGCTGGAGTGCAGTGGCATGATCTTGGCTCACTGCAACCTCTGCCTCTCGGGTTTAAGCAATTATCCTGACTCAGCCTCCAGAGTAGCTGGGATTACAGGCATACGCCACCATGCCCAGCTAATTTTTTTTTTTTTTTTTTTTTTTTTTTTTTTTGGTATTTTTAGTGAAGACAGGATTTCACCATGTTGGCCAGGCTGGTCTCAAACTCCTGACCTCATGATCCACCCGCTTTGGCCTCCCAAAGTGCTGGGATTACAGGTGTGAGCCACCATGCCCAGCCAGCAAGACCCTGTTTCTACAAAAAATTTAAAAATTAGCCAGGCATGGTGGCACCTGCCTGTAAGTGCCAGCTACTTGGGACTGCAGTGAGCTGCAGTCATGCCACTACACTCCAGTGAGGTCAAGGCTGCAATGAGCTGTAGTCGTGCCACTGCATTTCAGCCTGGGTGACAGAGCAAGACCCTGTCTCAAAAACAAAAAACAAAAAAAATTTTTTTTAATCAAAGGTTATGGCTCAGGCCTCCTGACATAAGTAAAGGAGGACACAGCTAAATTAGAAGGCTTTCATTTTTGCCAAGGTGTTTGGGGTGAAGCAAAGAAACACAGACAGACTTGCCATTCACTGCCCAATAAAACAAACCAAGGAAAGACCACAAAAGGAAATGCTCCCTCCTCAGGCTATGGCAAATGTCAATCATGTCAGCCCTTGGGAATTTAGAATTGGGACCCGCGTGAGGGAAAAGGAGAAAATCTTAAGGAGCCATGTCCGCACTGGTATTATTGTGAACTGAAACTGACATAGCAATTGCAAGATTGGACTGAGGAAAAGAAAAGGATGAGATTGATTAGATCAAGCTGCCTAACATTAGACAGGCTGAGAGTTTAGTCTGGTCAGAAATCAGCCATTACATATTTTAACTATTTTTTAAGTGTCATTAAAAACACCAACTTTGAACACATTGCAGACCACCAACGTGTTAATTTCCATGCCAGCTTCTTCATGTTTTTGCAGACCTTGACATATAGCTGCTTTAGCCATCTCTGGCATATATATAATGTATTGAGTAGGTAATAATTCTACACAAGGCTTTTTCTTTTCTTATTTTTAAATTCAGACTTGCACATGGCCTCTCCCATAAAATTATACAGGGGAATAGACTTACCATAGCACACATTAATCAAATTCATCAAATGCCAGACGAGGCTGAAGTGCTTCTGCTCAGCAGTTGCTCTTGTCAGAAAGCCAAAGAAGGCTGTACAGCAATAAGCACACAAGTAACACATGTCATGATAATTATTCGAGATTAAGGCTTATTGTAAGTTTTGGACACTTTTTGTTTAGATTTTTACTTTTTTTTTTTTCTAGTGAGATAAAGTAATCACCTGTAAAAGCAGAAATGAATCATTGGTGTAAAAATTAAACTTGGCTGGGCACGGTGGCTCACGCCTGTAATCCCAGCACTTTGGGAGGCCGAGGTGGGCAGATCACCTGAGGTCGGGAGTTTGAGACCAGCCTGGTCAATATGGTGAAACCCCGTCTCTACTTAAAATACAAAATTAGCCAGGCGTGGTGGCGGGTGTCTTTAATCCCAGCTACTCAGGAAGCTGAGGCAGAAGAATCGCTTGAACCCGGGAAGCGGAGGTTGCGGTGAGCCAAGATCGCGCCATTGCACACCAGCCTGGGCAACAAGAGTGAAACTCCATCTCAAAAAAAGAAAGAAAAGAAAAAGAAAATTAAACTTAATGAGGAAATATGATGATAAATAAAACAAGACTGCACCTCCTGATGAAAAGTGCCGATCTGGCATTGTTACTCAATTACTGGCCAACCACACCGCTCTAACACAGCATATGACAAGAGAGCAAGTGCCTCTAAGTTTCACAGAAAATCTTTTGAAGGTAAGAAAGTACAGTGGGAATGATCTGTCACCCAGTTTCATTTTTAGTGTGACTAAAACTGCTCAACTTGTATTTCATGCAGTGAAATCTTACACAACAGTTCCAGAGTCCTCCCAAATTACATGATTTTCAAACAAAACACAGTAAGTTCAAAAGTAACTCAGATGTTCCTGCCTAATTGAACTACTTAGAGTTATCGAAAAAATTTTATATGAACAAAATTTAAATGTGAAAATGAAAGCTCTTTATTCTATCAAAAAGAGCTTATTAAAGTCTGGGCTATGTTAAATAAACGGGCATTTACAAAAACATAATTAGTCCCATTTTCTGATAAAGTCCAAGCCCTATTGGCATTTAAGGTGGGACAGGTACAAGTCACCCAGCATCCTTGGTGCCAGAAAACTAAGCCCCAGTTGCACTTTTAGGTATTAAGACAACCAAAATTGCCCCCACATATCTGCAAATATCCTTGAGAGACCATACCATACTGGCTGGTATCACTGATCTAATCCAAAAATACACATCCAAAATACATATTTGCCTGGTGCAGTGGCTTACGCCTGTAATCTCAGCACTTTGAGAGGCTGAGGTGGGTGCATCACTTGAGGTCAGGAGTTCGAGACCAGCCTGACCAACATGGTGAAAGCCCGTCTCTACTAAAAATACAGGCCAGGTGCAGTGGCTCACACCTGTAATCCCTGCACTTTGGGAGGCCAAGGTGGATCTCCTGAATTCGGGAGTTCGAGACCAGCCTCACCAACATGGAGAAACCCTGTCTCTACTAAAAATACTAAATTAGCTGGGTGTGGTGGTGCATGCCTGTAATCCCAGCTACTCAGGAGACTGAAGCAGGAGAATCGCTTGAACTCAGGAGGCGGAGGTTGCAGTGAGCTGAGATCGCACCATTGCACTCCAGCCTGGGCAACAAAAGCGAAGCTCTGTCTCAAAAAAAAAACAAAAAACAAAAAACAAAATTAGCCGGGCATTGTGGCACACACCTGTGATCCCAGCTCCTTGGGAGGCTGAGGCAGGAGAATCACTTGAACCCGGGAGGCGGAGGTTACAGTGAGCTGAGATTGCGCCATTGCACTCCAGCCTAGGCAACGAGAGCGAAACTCCATCTCAAAACAAAACAAAACAAAACAAAATATGTATCTAATAAATTCCTTTAAAACCTAAATTTTTCCAAAAAATAAATAAAATTTAAATTTCACTTCACCTGGATGAAAATGTGGATTTGCCGATCTCTGTATTTTGCTTGTTTTTATATTTAGCCACAAAAATGAGCATAAAGAAGAGTTATTATTTAAAATACAACTGGAGGGGGAAAAAGTGTTTACATTCGGTTTTAATACACCATTGAGTAACCTGTTGAAAATGTAACCAAGTCTATTCTGGTGGAGTGAAAAGAGTTGCTCAGATAAAGCAGTTGCTGAAATACGCTCGTGGTCATTGTATTTGTGCTTAATAGTTTTCTCTGCAATATTTTGAAAGATGTTGGGTAAAGCTTCGTAATTGTTAACTGTATTAAGGCATTGCCTGTAAACTGAGCACCTTTCAGAGTTATTTATACTAATAAGGATGGTCAGTTCTAGAATGTATGTTTTAACATTGAAGTTTTTAATACTTTCAAGACAAGGTTCTGGTACAGATATTTCCAATAAAAATATAAATAACATTTTTGTTTTTAAAAAAACTCCAGTAAGTAAACATCTCTGGAACATAGCTGTACGAGGTAAAGTACCTAGATGCTATTTTTAATTCAGTGGTACATGGTTTCCACATCACTGCTCACAACAGCAGGAATGTGTCAGCAACACAGCTGAAACCAAGTTTACACTAAAATACAAAACTATTATTACTCTTTTGGAATCTCAAGGGAACGTCTGACAGAACATGCCACTAACAAGATGTTTTCAAAAGTCACCTTGAGGCTGGGCCCGGTGGCTCACGTCTGTAATCTCAACACTTTGGGAGGCTGAGACAGGTGAATCACTTGAGGCCAGGAGTTTGAGACCAGCCTGGCCAACATGGTGAAACCCTGTCTCTACCAAAAATACAAAAATTAGCAGGGCATGGTGGCATGCCTCTGTAATCCCAGCTATTCGGGAGGCTGAGGTAGGAGAATCTCTTGAACCTGGGAGGCAGAGGTTGCAGTGAGCCGAGATCACACCACTGCACTCCAGCCTAGGCAACAGAGTGAGACCCTGTCTCAAAAAAAAAGTCACCATTGAATAACTCAGGCTATTATGACATTTGGCCACACAGCGTTGGCCAAATATGACGATGATTTAAGCTTCCCCGGGAGTCCATTCATCAACTCCTTTTAAAAAGTGAATGAATACTCCCCAGTAAGGAAGGTGAGTGTTTTTAAAGATATTGTCAGTAATTTAACACTGGTATATAAATTCCCTAATGTTGTTCCTTCAGACTTCTGGATCAGTTTGACTGAAGGAATTGAAATTGAGATTGCAAAGTGACATGGTTAAATGTTTAAAAAAAAAAACTACCATTTTTAATTAATTATCTGTGTGGGCCAAAATTTTTCTCCATATGGTACCACCAAACAAAATACAAAAATAAGTTAGATAATAATGTTAGTATAACACTGCAGTCATTATCTGTAACTCTTACTGTGTATTGATTTGTGTCCCCCAAAACAATATGTTGCATTCCTAACTTGAATCAGATGTAATCAAGTTAAGATGAGGTGATAGTCAATTAGGATAGGCCCTTAATCCAATATGAGTGGTGTCCTTATAAGAAAAGAAAACAGGGCTGGGTGCGGTGGCTCACGTTTGTAATCCCAGCACTTTGGGAGGCCGAGGCGGGCGGATCACTTGAGGTCAGGAGTTCGAGACCAGCCTGGCCAACAAGGTGAAACCCAGTCTCTACTAAAAATACAAAAATTAGCCGGGTATGGTGGTGCGCACCTGTAAACCCAGCTACTTGGGAGGCTGAGGCAGGAGAATTGCTTGAATCCGGGAGGTGGAGGTTGCAGTGAGCGGAGATTGCACCACTGTACTCCAGTCTAGGGGACAGAGAAAACAGTGACACAGACAGGAGAATGCCATGATAACTCAGACACAGAGAGAAGGCAGCCATATAAAGGCAGTGATTCGAGTTTTGCTGCCACATGCCACACCAAGCCTGGCACTACCAGATGCTGGAAGAGGCCAGGAAAGATTCCCTGCTAATACTCCAGAGGGCAGATGGCCTGGCAACACCTTGATTTTAGACTTATAGACTCCAGAACGGGTAAAGAACAAATTTCTGTTGCTTAAAGCCACCAGTTTGTGGTAGTTTGTTAGGGCAGTCCTGGGAAACAAATGCAACTCCCATTTCAATTGTTTATGAACACCAAAACAGCCTCTGTTCTCATTGCATAACTTTTGGATAAAGATTATAATTTTGAATTCATAAATTATCTAATAAAATATAGTTTTTAATCTGTTACATACTAGAGTTTACGTAAAATTGCATTTGACAAAAGGACATCACAATGGAAAAAATAAAATTAAAAAAGAGAGTTTAAGTTCACTGTTTTAGAGCAAGATGGATGCAGCTGGAGGCCACATCCTAAGCCAATTCCCACAGAAACAGAAAACCAAATACCGCATGCTCTCACTTACAGGCGGGAGCTAAATCTTTGGCATACATGGCCATAAAGATGAGAACTATAGTCACTGGGGACTCTAAAAGGAGGAAGGGAAGAAGGGAGGCAGCCAAGGGCTGAAAACCTTCTTATTGAGTACTACGTTCACTATCTCTGGGAAGGGATCAATAGAAGTTCAAACCACAGCATCACACAATATGCCCATGTAACAGACCTGCAGGTGCACCTTCTGAACCTAAAATAAAAATGGAAATTTCAAAATAGATAAATAAATACACTGCCTTAGTTCCACCACCTCATTTTACCTATCAGTTCACTAAGGTGTAAAGGAAGAGAAAATGACTTGCCCAAGACAACAAAGAAAATTTGAAGCCAGGTGTGGTGGCTCACGTCTGTAATCCCAACACTTTGGGAGGCCTAGGCAGGCAGATCATTTGAGGTCAGGAGTTTGACATTAGCCTGGCCAACATGGTAAAACCCCATCTGTACTAAAAATACAAAAATTAGCCAGGGATGGTGGTGCATGCCTGTACTCCCAGCTACTTGGGAGGCTGAGGCAGGAGAATCACTTGAACCCGGGAAGCAGAGGTTGCCGTGAGCAGAGATCATGCGACTGCACTCCAGCCTGGGTGACAGAGTGAGACTTGGAGAAAGAAAGAAAGAGAGAAAGAGAGAGAGAGAGAAAGAAAGAGAGAGAGAAAGAAAGAGAGAGAGAAAGAAAGAGAGAGAGAAAGAAAGAGAAGGAAGGAAGGAAAAAGAAAGAAAGAAAGAAAGAGAAAGAAAGAAAAAGAAAGAAGGAAGTAATTTGCCGTTGAGCTTGAAGCTAGGACTTTTACATCTCCTGATTTCTAGTTCAGTATTTTTCTCTTGACCCTGTGACAAGGCTTCATTCTCCAGGTGGAAGCTTAGAATTATTTAAGAAGACATTCTTTCCAGCATA
This sequence comes from Pan troglodytes, assembly GCF_028858775.2. Lineage (NCBI taxonomy): Eukaryota > Metazoa > Chordata > Mammalia > Primates > Hominidae > Pan > Pan troglodytes. The sequence goes on along the minus strand of NC_072408.2, from coordinate 26,682,264 downwards.
AAGATATTTAAATAGCATGGTTCCCACATAATGCTCTCAAGAGATTGCCTTTCATATTTAAATAAAAATATATTTTTTATCCTAGACAGGTCTAGAATTTATCATAAATCTAAAATTATGTATTATTTATTCAGATGAAGAGCTAAATTCTGCCTTTCATGATGGCAAAAGCAAACTTCAAACCAAACTGTTCTGTTGCTTCAGGAAAAAAAGGAAGAAAGGAGGGAGGGAGGGAAGGAAAGAAGGGAGGGAGGGAGGAAGAAATGGAGGATTTATGTCTACTACTTTCTATATGAACAAAACAATACTTTTTTTTACCCTGGGATATTATACTTATTTAAAAGGAAGAAAAAAGTAGTAACAACCCCCATATTTCCTGTCATGCTTGTGCTGCAGAGGACAGTAAATTTTAGGGGTCATTTTGGTCCTTATTCAGGATGTTAGAAGCCCCAGTATAGTGTTTTGGACACTATTCAGAAGTCTCACCCAACTTAATTCTTGGCCCAGTTCTTGCCTTTGTTGAATTCTCTCCAGAGGTCAAGGTCAAAGGGACCTCACTGAGAAAGGACTCAAATTGGGAAAAGAATGCAGGGGCAGCAATTCCTTTTTTATTTCTCAAATCATCAGTGATATGGAAGGTCAAGTATGCAGGCCTGAGATGGAAACAGTGTGTTTCCCTTTCAAAGAGGAATGTTAACAGGATGAGAAAACAGACTTACAAATATGAAGAAGGGTGGAGTTTTACCCAGGCTCAGGGAGTTGAAGGCTGAAAGCTTTTGAGTTTTCAGCAACATAAAAATATCCTAAGTAAAACATTATTTGCAAATGGGGCCACTACTTAAGAAAAAGGTATGGAGCCAAATGTGATAGAGGAAAAAGTTCAGTCCTTGGTTATTAGGGGGAAGAAACAACTCTGAAGGAGCTTGTTCCCCTCCTGGAACTGTATGCCCTTGCAGGTCTGAACTTGAACCTTACTCTGAGAGGCACTGGTTGGTTAACTCCACCCCAGAAGTACTGACGGCTCATTTTTGGGGGTGTGCTGTATCTCTAGTCAGATCTAGAACTTGCTATAAATGTAAAAACCATCACCACCCACTGGAAGCTATTCCAATTAGCCAGAGAAGCCGTCTTTGTGCACCATTTGGCTGCACAAAAGCTGAACGGCAAGGGCTGAATTTGTGCTTCAGACAGGCTCTGCAAACTCCATATGAAAGGCTGAGGGTGGTTGCCATGAACACAATTTTAGATTATCTCCTTCTTCATTCAAGCTTTCAGAAAGAGCTTGCCACCAGATTTGTTAAAAGGATCCCAGCTCACGTGAGTGATTTCTTGGCACAAAAAGCCTTCCTTTCCTGTTATATTACAGCTTGTGTGCCGCATTTCTTCAACAGGCAAGTTCTCCTTCACAAACGGAAAGCAAGCTCGTGCAACCGATGGCAATCCTAAAGCTACATTTAGATAGCCCAATTCCTCAGCTTTAGCTTTAAAACGATTAGAATCATTTTACCTCAAACATCTTTATTGCTTCACCTGAACTGGCCAATATTTTGTAATGGTTTTTTCTATTCTTTCTTTTTTTTTTCTTTTTGCTAATAAGGCTAATAAGAAAACAATCTTCAAAAAAAAAAAAAAAGAAAACAATCTTCTTGGGTTTTTGGTGCTAAAATCATAAATGGTCTTTCTTGCAGCATTGGAAAATATGACTATAACTGTGAAAACTATGTTTACTGCCCAGCAAACAGGCATGTCCCAATACTCTGGAATAGAAATCAAAGGCATTTCATTGTGTGAATGGCCTGTAGCTGGAATCTCTCCAGGCAAACAAGAAGGTGAAGACACAGAGCAGGACCTCAGGCAGCATTCTGAGGACATGAAGCAAGCTGACTTCTGACTGGTAATAAATAGTATTATCTTGCCTCACTTCACGGAGAGGCACCCAAAGCAGTGTTCTCTATTTACCTCCTAGTGAATGATATGTGCCGAGAGCCAGAGAAATCAGCGACCAGCTAGAGAAATCAGTGACCAGCTCGTAGTCATGCAGATGAATATATCACGTATCACACTGCTCTCTGTTGTGATTTTCACCTGAAATTACCACTGAGATTTTGAGGTCAAACAAAAGATTTTCTGCAAAACATTGAGAAATGCAAAGTTCTCTAGGGACTTTTCAGATGCAATGTTTTGAAATAATTTACTCCTCCACAAAAAGATTGTGAGGCAAATGGGTATTTTGTGCCATTTATTATACCTGGTGTGGACACAGAAGTGTTAACATTTTTACATAGGAGTTTCTGCTTTCTCCTTTCTGCTTCCTTCCCATTTGAAGCCTTAGCCTGGAACATAAGTAAACAGATGTTTCATATATATATACACACACACACACACACACGTATATACATACATATATATATATATATATATATATATATATATATACCAAAAATGAGCTGTGTGCTTATCAAGGAATTCACAGCATAAGATCTTAGACACCCTCTGTTTCTAGGACAGAACTGGTAGAAAGATAGGGGTCATGTCAGATGGGACTGGGCTGAAATCATGGCTCTGTCATGCACTTGCTGAGTTATGGGCGTGCATGCTTAACCCCCAGGAACTGCACCATAAAATAAAACTAATACCATCTTGCTTTCAAGGTTGGTGTGACAATTAGAAATAATATACTGCGTAAAATGCCTGGCTCATTAGATTACTCTCCTTGTATTATTGTTGTTATTATTATGACCAGTACTACTAATGCCTAATAAAAATTACATGCTTAAAAGATATTTGCTTTGTGGATGAATTAATGAATATTTACCAACAGTTCTCCTTAGGGACCCTCAATTGCCTGTGACAAAATCAATATACTAAAGCAGTGCCTCTCAAACTTTAAGGGACACATTAATCGCTTGGAAATCTTGTTAAAATGCACATTCGCGGGCAAGGTGGGAGGAGCACTTGAGACCAGGAATTCGCCTGGACAACATAGGAAGATCTCATCTCTACTAAAAACTTTTTAAAAAACTCACTGGCCGCAGTAGAGCACACCTGTAGTCCCCGCTATTCAGGAGGCTGAGGTGGGAGTATCGCTTGAGCCTGGGAGATTGAGGCTGAAGTAAGCTATGATCGTGCCACTGCACTCCAGCCTAGGCAACAGAGTGAGGCCCTGTTTAAAACCAAAAACAAACAAACAAAATGCATATTCTGGGTCAATAAGTCTGAGGTGGGGTCTGAGATTCTGCATTTCTAATAAGCTCCCAGACCATGCTGAGCATACTTTGACTAAATTCCTAGATGATCCCATTAACTAGAAATAGACCAGTTCTTTAGATACTCAAGATACACCAAAATATATTCTACCCTAGTAAAACCTGAACACCAGTTAGATACAATTGGTTTTTCTCACCACAGCAACTAATAACAGATTCTCAACAGTGTTATTATCTTTGCTCAAGTGATCAGGGAGTTGAGCTCCAATTACCTCATCAATGAACTTTCCACATGCAATGAGCTAAGAATCAAATCGCATCCCAGGCTTATGAACAAGGGCCAGGTCACACCTATCTCCAGCTTTGTCTTATGAGTCAAAAAATATCTGCTATTGTGGTAACTGAAAACTGAGTTTTGAAGGTCTCCATAATAAAAGGCAAGAATACCAGTGAAAATAACAATTATTTGCAACTTCACTTCAGTTTGTTTTATGCCAACTGAGTGCCAGACAACAAAAACAATGGAAAGGGGAATGGGGAGGGCAAGAGAAACAGGCCCTTGGCTTCATGGAACCTACAGTCTAGGGAAGAGGCTGTGCTCACTGTGCCATGCCAGGATGTTGGCCCAAAGCCCATCGGTCCTCCACATTGCCCGGAAAGAGCCATGGTTGTACATTTCTGCCCAGGGGGGCTTTCTCTTCCGCTCAGACTGTTGACATAGATAGAAACAAACATGATAGGTACTTGGGTGCCACAGGACATTAACCTAAAACAGGAGGGACTAACCTAGACAAAAGGGCACCAAGAAAGGCCGTTTTGAAGTGACGCTCAAGTCAAGATCAGAAGGATGAATGATCAAGGGCAGGTTTCCAGAAGGAAAGGTTGTGGAGAGTGGCAGAAGGAAGAGCATGCTGAAAGCTGCAGAAGCGTAACAATGTCGTTACCATCAACAAATATCATTGTGTTTTCTTAAAAATTAAAAAAAAGAAAAGAAAAAAAAAAAGCAGAAAAGGGTAGAAAATGCCGGAAGAACAGAAACAAATCCAATATGGCTTCTCTCCACTAGCTAAATACTCACATAGGGAGGACAAAAGAAGAAGCAAGAATCCCCACATAACCCATATGCCAAGATATATGAAGATCTTCAACTTTATAAGGAGCATAACAAGTGCTGTAAGAGTGCAAATAAGTAAATAAATAAATACCTAAATATGTTTCTGGCAGTCATCATTCAGCCAGGTCACCTGCCATCACCTTGCGAATGAATACGACAGACAGTCCCTCTATCAAAAAATGGATTTCTGGCCTGGCGCGGTGGCTAATGCCTGTAATCCCAGCACTTTGGGAGGCTGAGGCGGACGAATCACATGAGGACAGGAGTTTGAGACCAGCCTGGCCAACATGATGAAACCCCGTCTCTAGTAAAAATACCAAAATTAGCCAGGCATGGTGGCGCGCACTTGTAATCCCAGCTACTTGGGAGGCTGAGGCGGGAGGATCACTTGAACCCAGAAGGCAGAGGTTGCAGTGCGCTGAGACAGTGCCACTGTGCTCCAGCCTGGGTGACAGAGTGAGACTCTGTCTCAAAAAAAAAAAAAAAAAAAAAAAGATATATTTCCAAAAAGAGACCAGAATAATCTGGTTTCACTATAAGGCTGAAAATTAATGAATATGTTATATATTTGAGGGTGGGATTTTTTTCTTAATTAGAGAGGGAATGAGAGAAATTAATCATTTACAAAAATACTTCAAAAGCAAAGTGCTTTGCAAAGCACCATTTGCAAAGCAGTTTTCACTTGACTCCCATAGGTTTGGTGAGTAGGTATGAATTTGCTTCATGATATTTGGTAATAAGACAATGTTTCATTTCTGTATTTTTATTAGTCAAATTAACCGTGGTCCCAATCTACCCTTAGCTAGTAGGGTTAATGGAAAATTCAATTTGGTTCTCCCTCTTGTTATTTGGAGTAAGGTCATCCCATCTGTTTGTCCAGGATCATATAAGAATTTGGGGAGTTCATCGTGCTTGGAAAATCGGGGACTGTGGTGGTTGTCATGGTTACCATTGTTTCTCCTGCACCTGAAGATACTAAAAGCACTGCCCACCATTACATCGGGGGCCTCTGAGATGCAGTCCCAGCTGTTCTTTCCTCTTATCTCAGGCTCTATAGAGAGATATTTGGAAACGTGTAAAAATGAAGAGGGAAAGTAGACAGTAAGCCTAGAAAAGCTTGTGCCCAAAGGAAGTGCTCAAAAAACTAATGGGGACATGTCAGAAAGGGGGAAAGGAAGATGAAAGCACGCCAACAAATAAGTATGGAAAGATGATAGAAATAGAAAGTCACCATTTATAACCACAAAAATAATAACTGATTCAGGCTATGATTATCAATGGATACTAAAACTGCTGGATGTAAGTTTGATGGAGAACAGGATATAGAGAATCACGGCAGAAAACAGCTTACCAAATGATCAACCTAGCACCAACAATAACTGGGCAAACTTGATATCATGTGCCTCTTCTTGCATTACACTGAAATGGCTAAAATATCGCCTATGTATTACTAGCTGAATCATGAGAAAGCTGTCGGACAAAACTGAATTGAGGGATATTCTGTAAAACAACTGGCCTGGATACTTCAAAAACTGTCAATGTCATAAAAGACAAATAATTAGTTTAAGGAACTGTCCTAGATAAATTAAAAGAGATTTAAAGAGATACAATAAATAAATATACCACTTGCTCCTTGATTGGGTCCTCATTTTGTAAACAGCTATAGGCCAGAGGCAGTGGCTCATGCCTGTAATCCCAGAACGCTGGGAGGCCAAGGTGGGCGGATGACTTGCGGTCAGGAGTTCAAGACCAGCCTGGACAACATGGTGAAACCCTTCTCTACTGAAAATACAAAAATTAGCTGAGAGTGGTGGCATGCACCTGTAGTCCCAGCTACTTGGGAGGCTGAGCCACAAGAATCAGTTGAACCTAGGGGGCGGAGGTTGCAGTGAGCCAAGATCGCGACAGAGTGAGACCCTGTCTCAAAAAAATAAAGGGGGAAACAGCTACAAAGGTCATTAGGACAAGAAGGGGAAATTTGAACATGAGCTACTCACTAGATATGTGCAGTATTCATATTAAATGTTTTGAATGTGATCATTGTATCTTACAAGATACAAGCTGGAGTATTTAGGAGTGATCTCTATAACTAGCACTCAAGTTATTCAACAAAATATGTGGGAGGGCATGCAGAAGAATGGAATTAGTCCCCAATCTCTCACCATGTTAAAAAACATTAACTCAAAATGGATTTAAGACTTAAATGTAAGACCTAAAACAATAAAACTACTAGAAGAAAACATAAGGGGAAAGCTCCATCACATTGATCAAGGCAAGGGTTTATTTTTATTTTTTAGTCCATTTGCATAAAAGATTTTTTAAAATAAAACCTCAAAGGCATAAGTAACACAAGCAAATACAGATAAGTGGGATTACATCAAACTAAAAAGTTTCTATACAGCAAAGGAAACAATCAACGGAGTAAAAGGGACAGCCTACAATATGGGAGAATATATTGGCAAACTATACACCTGATAAGGGGTTAATTATTCAAAATATATAAGGAACTCAAACATCTCAGCAACAAAAAAATATATAACCTGATTTAAAATTGTGCAAAATACCTGAATAGACTTTTCTCAAAAGATATACAAATGGCCAACAGATATATGAAAAAATGCTCACACATTGCTAGTCATCAGGGAAATGCAAATCAAATCTACAACTAAGATACTACCTCACTCAAGTTAGAATAGCTACTATCAAAAAGATGAACTATAACAAGAGCTGGTGAGGACATGAGGAAAGGGAACACTTACACACTGCTGGTGGGAATGTAAATTAATACAGCCATTATGGAAAACAATATGAAGATTCTTCAATAACTTAGAACTACCACATGATCCAGCAATCCCACTATTGGATAAATAGCCAAAGGAAATGAAATTAGTATGCAGATATCTGCATTCCTATGTTTATTGCAGCACTATTCACAATAGCCAAGATATGAAATCAAAGTAAATGTCTATTAATGGATAAATGGATGAAGAAAATAACAATGGAATACAATTCAGCCATTAAAAAAAATGAATCAAATCTTGTCATTTGTGACAACACGAATGAATCTGGAGGACATTACATTAAGTGAAATAAGCCAGGCACAGAAAGGCAAATACTGTATGATCTCACTCATGTGTGGAATCTTAAAAGTTGTTCTCACAGAAGTACAGAGTAGAATAGTGGTTACCAGAAGATAGGGAGGCAGGGGGAAGGTTAGTCAATTGGTATAAAGCTACAGTAAGATAGAAAGAATAAGTTCTGGAGTTTTATTGCACAGTAGAATAACTAGAGTTAACAATAATGCATGATATATTTCAGAACAGCTAGAAGAGAGCTATTCAGATGTTCACAAAGAAATAAATGTTTAAGGTGAGGGATGTGCTAATTACCCTGATTTGCTCTTTACACAATGTATACATGTATCAAAACATCACACTGTACCCCATAAATACGTACAATTATTAAGTATTAATCAAAATTTTTTATAATGAGGGGAACTGAGTCAGAGAGAAAGAAACAAATGGGACAAAATGTGAAAAAAACCAAAAATATCCACTCTGTAATTCACACACATCTTTGTCAGAGAGCTGAAAAGCAGGTCAGGTAATATCTGATTGGTGATTAAGATTCTCTGCCTTAAGCAGAGAACAAAGGGACAAAGGAAAAAATCCTCCAACTAGTCTGTCTCTTGGTCGCTGTTTATAAACAATCAATGTAGGCCAAACCTAGGGATTAGTCCTCCAGAGCTCGCTTCCCTTTCTCAACACAATGGGACCAAGTCGTGCAGTTGCTCAAGCCAGAAACCTCACCTAATCCTAGTGATATATTTCCCAAGTATTTCTCAAATCCACTCATTTCTTCTCATCATTACTTCTACCAATCTAAGTTAACATCTTCCCTCACCTGGCCCATGGCAATGGTCAGCCCACAGGCCTCCTTGTAACCACACACTTTCTCCTATCTATTCTCATAACATTATAAAGTAACATCTGATCATGCCCTACCATACTAAATGCCCTGCAATGGCTGTCTCGGGATGAAATCCTATGACCTCTAAGGCCCTGCGTGATCTAGCACCTAACTTTCCAGCCTTGCTTTGTGCCACTCTCCCTCTTGCCATGGTCACTCCCATTTTTCACGCACACTGTTTTTTCGCCTGGCAAATCCCTTCATCAGAGACTAGGTTATTGTCCTTGCTTTGTAACTCCATAGTCGTTCTTGCTAACTTCCCTTTTGTTCACACTCACCCGACTTTAATTACTTCAGTGTGCATGTCTTCCTAGCTAGACTATAACTCCAGTGAAGGCAGTATGGTGTGTTTTGTTTACTTCCATAACCCTAATGTCTAGCACAAGGCCTGGAATTTAAATATCCAAGAAATTTCTGTCAGTTGTACTTTGAATTTGACTGCAGGCCTAGCCTAAATGGGGAGGAGGCCAAAATCCCCTTCAAGTCCTCCTCCTGCAAATCAGCACTGTGCTGGTTGATGCATTCATCATGGGAATGAATGAAAGTCTTATGGGATAACTGACACTCCCCAGATGAAGCTAAATGATATGAATCTCTAATTTTGGGGAGGGATATGGGGAAAAGAGATGAATGCATAGCCTATCTAACTGGAAAAATGCCTGGAGATGACTGTAACAGAATTTATTTTAAAAACATCAAGCAGCAACAGTAAGGATCACAGCTGATTATTACAATCCTCCTGCCCATGGTGACTGTTTTTAAGGTTTTTTTTTTTCATAGACTTTAAGAACTAAAAATCTCTGACCTTCATATTTACCAAAAAATTTTTATAAAGACTGATAGTATCCAAGATTGAAGAAAGTGTAAAAAAATAAATATTCCCTTTCCTGAGACTACAAATTGGTATTGCCCTTTGGGAGGGTAACTTGCCAGCACTGTATGTATCAATTTTGACCCAGGAATCCCACTTCTAAAATGTATTCTTCAAAATACCTCTACAGGCTGGGCTCAGTGACTCATGCCTGTAATCCCAACACTTTGGGTGGTGGGAGGATTGCTTGATCCTAGGAGTTCGAGACCAGCTTGGGCAACAAAATAAGAGCCTGCCTTTAAAATTATAAAAAAATTAGCCAAGTGTGGTGGTGCATGCCTGTGGTACCAGCGACACTGGAGGCTGAAGCAGGAGGACCACTTAAGCCCAGGAGGTAGAGAAGGCAGTGAGCTGTGTTTGCACCACTGCACTCCAGTCTGTGTGACAGAGTGAGACCCTCTTTATAAACAAACAAACAAACAAAACTCTATGCATAGAAACACATAAAGATGGCCAGGTGCGGTGGCTCACACCTGTAATCCTAGCAATTTAGGAGGCAGAGGTTGCAGACAGCAGTGATGGGGCACCCCAGCCTGGGCAACAGAACAAGACTCTGTCTCAAAAAAAAAAAAAAAAAAGTATAATCACGTTTTAATAATAAACGTTATTAGTATGTGATATATTAGGATATTTCCTTTTATGTACAGACAAGATTTTTTCTCCCTGATTGGTTTCATAACATATAATGTGTTAAGCATCCGCACGTCACTGGACTCCCGATACCCATGAGGTGTTCCAGTGTGTGTGTGTGCTATAGTTAGCCAGTTCCCTATTGTTGAATATTATAGTTTCCAGTGTCTCCCAGTATCAATAAAGATTTAATAAACATCCTTGTATTTGTATTTATTTAATTTCCTACAATGAAAAATATTTAATCAGAGGAGAAACATTTTTCAGTCTTTAGTGTCTTTTGTTATTTCCTTTCTAGAAACGTTCTGCAGCATTGTTTTAAGTTCCTTTCCAACCCTGAATATTACCATTAAAGAGAAAAATCGATAGGTAAAAAGGGCAGTTCATTTTTAAAATTTACGTTTATTACAACAAAGGCTGGATATATTGTTTATTGGCCAATTACATATATATATATATGCCTCCTCCTGCTGGGTTTAAGCAATCCTTCCACCTCAGCCTCCTGAGTAGCTGGGATTACAGGTGCGTGCCACCACGTGTGGCTATTTTTTAAAATTTTTTTATAGAGACAAGATCTCATTGTTGCCCAGGCTGGTCATGAACGCCTGAGCTCTAGTCATCCTCCTGCCTCAGCCTCCCAAAGTGCTAAGACTACAGGCATGAACCACCGTGCCTGGTTTTATTATTCATCTATGTAAGTGTATTTCTTCTTTTTTTTTTTTTTTGAGACAGAGTCTTGCTCTGTTGCCCAGGCTGGAGTGCAATGGCGCACTCTCAGCTCACTGCAACCTCTGCTTCCCGGGTTCAAGCAATTCCCCTGCTTCAGCCTCCTGAGTAGCTGGGATTACAGGCACCCACCACCACGCCCAGCTAATTTTTGTATTTTTAGTAAGAGACAGGGTTTCACCATGTTGGTCAGACTGTTCTCAAACTCCTGACCTCAGGTGATCCACCCACCTTGGCCTTCCAAAGTGCTGGCATTATAGGCATGAGCCACCGCGCCCGGCCCTATGTAAGTGTGTTAATCCTTTTTTTCTGTCACATGTTGCAAAAAATATTTGTCTAACTTTTGTTACTTTTATACAGTTTTTTCTTTTCTTTTCTTTTCTTTTTTGAGACAGGGTCTTGCTCTGTTGATCAGGCTGGAGTTCAGTGATGTGATCGTGGCTCACTGCATTCTCGACTTTCTGGGCTCAAGCAACACCCCCCAAGAACACCCGACACAGGGTTTCACCATGTTTGCCAGGCTGGTCTCAAACTCCTGACCTCAGGTGATCCACCTGTCTCAGCCTCCAAAAGTGCTGGGATTACAGGCATGAGTCACCACACCCAGCTAGAGATCACTTTTTAGAAGCTACTTAAAGGAAGAAATACTTTATATCTGAGATTGCGATCTTTTCTAAAGAGTGAAGGACAAATTGCAAAAATCTCATCAGAAATGGATTCATTTTCCTACTATCATATCCTGTTATAAATAAACCTTAGCTAAAACACACACTGCTTGATCAATCGATTACAATATCCTTAACAACTGACTTTATAACCATTAGAATTATTTGCATTAAAAAATATAGTAAATGCCCCACACTTTAAGCTTAATATGCAGAATTACTACCACTACTTTCTACTTTTATCATGCCATATTTGCATAAAGGGTGATCAGTACATTCTTAAAAATAGCTATTTTAGAAAGTCTTCACTACATTCACTTAATTTAGTAAAGATCTGCTAAAATACAACATTAAAGACCAAATAATATAGACAAATTTAACATGGGATACAACAGCTGGTTATAATAACAGAAATGTATATATGATTTTGCCAAGTAGTCTTTTGACCTTGGTGATAACTTTGTGACTGTGCCACTGAAGAACATCCTGGATCAGAGTTTATTAAACTGATGCCAGAGGTAAATAATGAGCAGAGGTAATCACAGCACTAGAGGAAAATCCCGTCTTTCCCTTCCCAACCCACTCTTGCTTCCTCCAATACCTACTACAGTCTAGGTTTTCAGGTTTAAAAACTGGGTCTTCACTCATCATTTATACACACAAGGAAATGGACACCTGAGTGGTTAAGTGACTTGGCCTAAAGTCACAAGGCCGCTTGGAATTAGCATTTACAACCATCTTCCTGCTCACTCCCCATCATTCATATTCACTGAAGATTTTACACTTGGTTCCAAGCTTCGTGTGTTGATCTCTACAACTCTTACAATCATTTTTGCTGATTCTGAAATGCATGTTAAGGGGATTAATGCCACACTCTGACCTCTCAGTTACTCAACTCCCTTAAATCCATTGATCACAGCCTCAGTGCCCCACCATCACCCATTCTCATGGTAATATGTTGGATCTTTGTGCTGGCAATTGATGTATCATGAGCAAAACTTAATTCTAAGCATCTCTGACCAAACTTCTGACTTTCCATTTCACTTCCTCTAGTAACAATAAGTCCAGCAATTCTTCAACCCCATCAGTACCTAAGATCTCTCAATCTTTCACAGTCTCACTATCACGACCTCACTTCCTTCCTCATCCAAATTGGTACAAACCACATATTTTCCTGGGACCTCTTTCCCTTCACTCTATCTGCCTAATAAAACCTCAGTTTCAGTTAAACCCAGCTCTCCACCTACTCCATACCTGTACCCACACAGCTCACTATAACTAGGGGAAAACATACAATGGTATTTGCTCTCACTCTAAATTTGACAGCAAACCTCATGTGTTATTTCAGAACTGTCCAATATTTCAGTTAGATTTCCTTATTCCATTCACTCTTCCAGATCATTATTTTTCATACCTTCTCCTCTTTCTCTGAAAGACAGGAGACTGGAATACACTCCACTGCATGCTCCATTTTGTCACTTAGATGCTTAATAGGCATCTCAAACTTAACCAAACTCAATTTCTCCACCAAAGCTCATTCTTGTAAAGTCTTTTCTAACCTAGTAAGATGCTCCATCTTTCACTCAGTTGCACTAATACTAGCATCATATTTAGCTAGCCCATACACACGCACTTCATCTCGAATACACCTACTGTTACCCCTTCTTGCCAACTCCATTGCTACTACCTGAGTCCAAGTCACCATGGTCTTTTTCCTAGATTCATATGAAACCCCAAATAGCTTTTCTTCTTTCCATTTGTGTGGAGGATATGTTCTGTTCTCCATAAAGCAACCTGTAATCCTTTGTTGGTTTTGGGTTTTTTTTTTTTTTGAGACAGGGTCTCGCTCTGTCACCCAGGCTGGAGTCCAGTGGCACAATCATGGCCCACTGCAGTCTCAGACCCCTAGCCTTGGCTGGGCACGGTGGCTCATGTCTGTAATCCCAGCCCTTTGGGAGGCCGAGGCAGGTGGATCACCTGAGATCAGGAGTTCGAGACCAGCCTGGCCAACATGGCAAAACTCTGTATCTACTGGAAAAAAAAAAAAAAAATTAGCCAGGCATGGTGATGTGCACCTGTAATCCCAGCTACTCAGGAGGCTGAGGCAGGAGAATCGCTTGAACCCAGGAGGCAGAGGTTGCAGTGAACTGAGATAGCACCATTGCACTCCAGCCTGAAGGACAGAGTGAGTCTCCATCTCAAAACACAAACAAAAAACCCTCCTGGCCTCAAGTGATCCTCCTGCCTTGGCCTCCCAAAGTACTGGGATTACAGGTGTGAGCCACTCTGCCTGGCCTGAATCCTTTTAAAAGAAATCCTATCATTTCACTCACTTGTTCATAACCCTCCAAAAACTTCCATCATATTTAGAATAAAATCCAAGGTGCTTTCCAATGGCTTATGAGCCCCTATATCGGCAAGCAGCTAACCATGGCCAATGTGCCAAATCTGGCTCACTCTCTACTTTTGTAAATATAACTTTTACTGGAATGCAGCCATGCCCATTTTTCTATATAACATCTATGGCTGCTTTCCCACTACGACAGAGATGAGTAGTGGAGACAGACCCCTTTTACAACCTACCCGCCAGCCATACCTGGCAAAAAATAAAAAATAAAAAAAATACATTTTTACAAAAAAAAGTTTGCAGAGAAGTTTCGCCAACCCCTGCCCTTCATGGTGTGCCCCTAGTCGTGCCTCGCTGTGTTCCAGCCATACCACCAGCCACCGCCCCTGCCCCCCGCCCCCATGCTTCAGGCCTCTGCGCTCGCACCACCTGCCTGGAACACACTCTGCCATGTAGCCCAGGCATGGGCTCCCTCATGCTCTTCAGGGAGCTCCCTCATGCTCTTCAGGTCGCTGCTCCGACATTACCACCTGATTACCATCTAATTTAGACAAGACTTTGGATTTTAGAGTTTAGAACTGATGCTGGAATGAGTTAAGACATTTGAGGTTGCTGGGCGGAATTAATGTATTTTGCACACAAGAACATGAATTGTGGAGGAGGGGTGGGATGATATTGACTGTTTGAGTTCCCCAAAAGCCATGTTGAAATCCTAACCCACAATGTAATAGTAATAAGATAGTAAGGCCCTCCTGGGGCCTTTGGGAGGCATCATGAGGGTAAAGCCCTCATGAATAGGATTAGTGTCATGAAAGACACCCCCAGACAGCTCTCCTCCCATAAGCTTTTTAGAATGTGAGACAACAAGAAGACAGCAGTCTCAAGACAGCCTGAAAGAGGACATTCTCCGGAACCTGGGTATACTGACACCCTGATCTCAGAGTTTCAATCTACAGAACTGAGAAATACATTTCTGTTGTTTATAAGCCACCCAGTCTATGCTACTTTGTTAGCAGCTCAAACTGCTTAAGATAACTGATTTCTCCTTTTTCCTCATTTGATTCCTCCTCCTTCTTCGAGTTCCTGCATTTTAAACAGAGTGGGAAACAATCATAAAAACAGAAATACTGTACTTTAATTTTGCCCGAGAATGCTTAATCTAAGCTGATATAAATTGCATAACATACAGTCTGAGAATACATCCCTGATCCTTGTATCTGCTTAACTCTCATTCACACTAGTGAAGCCACGGCAATGGATGTTAACAAACTACTGTTTATTTCTAATGGTGTGAACTTCCAGCTCCCAGTCCAGCATGTAAGGAGCCTGGAAGTCATCAATCCATCCCAGCAAGTAAAAAACTGAGCCGAAAATCAATAACTCTTTTTGTGTCTTTTGAGACAAGGCCTGGCTCTATTGTCCAGGCTGGAGTACAGTGGCACAATCTTGGCTTACTGCAAGCTCTATCTCCCAGGCTCAAGCCATCCTCCCACCTCAGCCTTCTGAGTAGTTGGGACTACAGGCACATGCCACCACACCTGACTAATTCTTTTATTTTTTTTTGTAGACACAGGGTTTTGCCATGTTGCCCAGGCTGCTCTGGAACTCATGAACTCAAGCAACCCACCCACCTCTGCCTCTCAAAGTGCTGGGATTACAGGCGAGAACCACCACGTCCAGCAACAACTCTTCTTAAATCTGTCAAATTGCTGGAGGCTCAATGTGGACAAGTCTAAAAGTTTAAAAATCCAAAGGGCCCAGTCTTAGTGCCTACCATCCCCCTCTGCCCACATACTTTTGTGAGTTCATCTCCAGAACTTCTACCAGGTTCTCACAGTGAAGACAGAAAAAAAAAACCCACACATTTTCAGCAGGGGGATGAGAAAACCAGCCATTTGGAATATACCCGGAGCATTCTGTTCTTAATAAGGCCTGCCCTCAAAGAAAAAAAATTCTTTAAGGGAAACTATTTAACCAGAGCTTAACTTACTAACGTTTTATCAGAGACCAACTAATTTGGGAAAGGTCCTATAGATGGGAACACTGAAACTCAGCCATCTAAACCACAGCCCCCTCTAGTCATCCTATCCCAATTAAAGAGGGGGAAAAACTGAAAAGCACTTGTAAAGGTCACAGCCCCAGGGGCACAAGTTCACTAAAAGACTGAGACATAATTGTAGGACTATAGAATGCTTCCTCATCCCCAACACTTCACCACCACTTTATTAAGAGCCTATTTATGACCACCTTTCAACAAATGTCCACCTTTCAACAAAAAAGTACAAGGCAAACCAAAAGGCAAAAACCAGTTTTTTGTTTATTGTTTTGTTTTGTTTTTTTAAGGCAGAGCGTCGCTCTGTTGCCCAGGCTGGAGTGCAATGGCGGGATGTCGGCTCACTGCAACCTCTGCCTCCTGGGTTCAAACAATTCTCCCACCTCAGTCTCCCAAGTAGCTGGGATTACAGGCACCCGCCATCATGCCTAATTTTTGCATTTTTGTAGAAACAGGGTTTCACCACGTTGGTCAGGCTGGTCTTGAACTCCTGACCTCAGGTGATCCACCTGCCTCAGCCTCCCAAAGTGCTGGAATTACAGGTGTGAGCCACCACATCCAGCCAAAAACCACAATTTTTTAAGAAACACAACAAGCACCAGAACCAGACTCAGATATAGCAGAGACATTGGAATTATCAGATAAGAATTTAAAATAATTATAATTAATATGCTAAGGGCTCTTATGAAAAAAGGAAACAATGTGCAAGAACAGATGGGTAATATAAGCAGAAAAATGGAAATTCTAAGAAAGAAAAAAATGCTAGAAAGCAAAAAACACTGTAATAGAAATAAAGAATGCTTTTCATGGGTTCATTAGGAGACTGGACACAGGTGAGGAAAAAATCTCTGAACTTGAGGATATGTCAAAAGAAACTTCCAAAACTGCAAAGAAAAAGAAAGTGGGGCAGGGGCAGGGGGAGAACGGAAAAGGGAAAAGGAAAAGGAAACAGAATATCCAAGAAGTGGGATTCAAAGTAATGGCAAAGTGGCATTCAAAGTAATGGCAAAAACCACAATTACTTTTGCACCAACCTAATTAAAAATGTGTAAAATACATGTAATGGGAATACAAGGAGAGACAGAAGAACAAAGGAAATATATGAAGCAATAATAACTGATAATTTCCTAAAATTAATATCAGACAACCAACCACAAATCTAGGAAGCTCAGAGAACACCAAGCAGGATAAACGCAAAAAACTTGCAAGTAGGCATTTCATATTCAAACTGCAGAAAATCAAAGATAAAGAAAAATCTTGGAAAGAGCTAGAGGAAAAAACCCACCTTATCTACAGAGCACCAAGGATAAGAATAACATCATCCTTTTCAGAAAACATGTAAGCAAGAAGAGAGTGAGATGCTTAAAGTGTTGAGAGAGGGAAAAAAAAAAAAAACCCCACCAATCTAGAATCCTATATCCTGTGAAATTATCCTTCAAAAATTATGGAGAAATAAAGACCTTCTCAAACAAAATTTGAGGGAATGTGTTGCCGGTAGTCTTGCCTTGCAACAAATATTAAAAGAAGTTTCTCAGAGAGAAGGATAATGATACAGGTGAGAAACTCAGGTCTATATAAAGGAAAAAAGAGCAGTAGAGAAGGAATCAGTGAAGGTGAAGTATTTTTAATGATTTTGCAACATATTTATCTTGTTGTTCGTCATCAACTAAAAGTCATTTCAATCCCTAGGCAATCAGTTGCATAACAACTGGAAGTAGTTTCAAAGCATGCAGAGAGATAAGCAAAGCTTGGTTAGAATGTGTATGACACTGATTAATATACTTTCTTTCAAAGATGCTTATTCTTTTAACACAGCCTCGCAAAATACATTCAATTAACTATTTATCAAAGTGGCACATTAGTAAGATTTCTGGATTTACAGTCAAGCAGAACTGTTGCTGACTGTATGTCTTGGACAAGTTACCCAAGTATCTCATTTGTAAAACAAAAATAGTAAGACCCACATTTCATACATTAACTGTAAGGACTAAATGTGAAGGCTAAACAAATTCCCCTAGCCCACTGTCCAGCTAATTCTAAATGCTTACTACCCAGTTATAAATGCTATGAATCTTCCAACATCCTCATGCACTCCTTCATAAATTAGTTCAAAGCTAGCAAGTTTATGGCCAACCTCTGATAAGCATATAAAATTTAAGAGCATGCATTTGGTAGAGATCACTCCAGCTGCGCCTGACTTTAAAATTTTTCCTCTCTTATTTCTATTCATTTTTTAAATTGTTATCTTGCTGTATCATGAAACCTTTTTGAATTAGGGGTGGGAGAAGATTAAAAGGTAAGATACCAAACTAATAGTTTTATATTTTTTCCAAGAGATGGATGAAACAATCCCAGAAACAGGGTTCTAGAAGTATCTCAACCTCTAATCTTCATAATCAAGTATCCAATGCAGGCCTGCTAGTCCATATTCCCAGCCACAGGAAGTGCCTGGTACACATATATTTGTTATATGATTCATTTCTGTACTTTCACTTTTTCCCTTTTCTGGCAAAAAAAAAAAAATCAATTATTTCCTGTTTGTACAATCTGCTTGGAATACATGTCTAATGTTCAAATTTCCTTATAAACAGTAAATATCAACTAACTCTCTATGCCAAATGTCATTCTCTATTTCAGGAAATATCTCCTATGTTGCTAAGTTCCTACACAATCTACACAATGTCACAAAATAAGCCATCCATCATGCTGGAGGAAAAAAATAATTGTTGGCTCAGTCCCATGTTAATGAGCCTACTTTCCCCCAATTTGGAAATAGGTGTAGGCTGGACTTCTCTACCAGTTTGAATATGACATACCATAATGGCATACCATAATTTTTGTATATTTTAGTGTTTTAAGGATGTTTTTGGTGTTTTATTACTTCTCACAAAGATAAAATGGGAAATTTATTCTAGCACTGCTATTCTAGTACTTTAACATCCCACATAGAAAGAAAACATACATGGCCACTATAAGACCAAATACACAGCCAGAAAGGCCACCACCTTCATGAGTAAGTTCAGGTACCCCCCACGATACCCAAGGAAGTTGGAACTGATTTAATAGGTAACATATTTTATTAAGAACTGTTAAAAAAAATTAATTCCCCCAGTAATGAATTCTAATATTTTCAAATCTTACTCTTCAGTAAGTCTTGAATGTTTTCAAAAAGTGATTTATTTTATGTTTTTCCCTCACTGGGGAGCAGGGCAGAACAGCAGCCTTTGGGCTAGTTTCCCCATCACCAGTCACGTAGGTACATCAAAGCAGTTATCTTACCAGTAAATCTTTCACATAAAGCCCAAGCTCTAGCTTATGGAACACAAGGCCCTCGACAACTGGTCCTCTACCTCTTCAGACTTAGCTCCCACCACTCCTGGCCGTCACCTAGACACAAAGCTGTTGTTCCACTCTACAGCCACAGAAATCCCTGTCTTAAACCCCTCCATCTTCCCCTCCATTCTCCATCACTAAGTCCCAGGTATTACTTCAAAGGTAACCTCTGAGGTGAGCCTGCCTGAATGCTCTAGAGGTGGGTCAAGTGCTCTCTGTGCTTCCACATTACTCCAGGCGTACCTCCAACAGGGCACTTCATACTGTATAGAAATTACGCTAATGTCACTATGCTCTTCCTGCGCCCACATCTGGAAAGTGTGAACAAAACACCTTACTCATTTATATCCCAAGTACCAAGTATATGCTGGGTACTAAAAATTCATAAAATTGTGGTAAACTTTTTATATTTTTTTACACTTCCTGTTTCCTCTTGCAAATTTCACCTTATTCTTCCTACATCTTTTGAAAAATCACTTCCTGCTAGCCGGGTGCAGTGGCTCATGCCTGTAATCCCAGCACTTTGGGAGGCCAAGGCAGGCCAATCACCTGAGATGGGGAGTAGGAGACCAGCCTGACCAACATGGAGAAACCCTGTCTCTACTAAAAATACAAAATTAGCCGAGCATGGTGGTGCATGCCTGTAATCCCAGCTACTCAGGAGCCTGAGGCAGGAGAATCATTTGAACCCGGGAAGCGGAGGTTGCAGTGAGCTGAAATTGCGCCACTGCACTCTAGCCTGGGCGACAGAGTGAGATTCTGTCTCAAAAAAATAATAAAAATAGAAATACCACCATGCCTGGCGTGGTGGCAGGCACCTGTAAACCACTCAAAGTGCGGATCCCCCTGCCTCAGCCTCTCAAAGTGCTGGGATTATAGGCGTGAGCCACCGCGCCCAGCCTAATTTTTTTATTTTTTAGTAGAGACGCGGTTTCACCATGTTGGCCAGGCTGGTCTCGAACTTCTGACCTCAAGTAATCCACCCATCTCAGCCTCCCAAAGTGTTGGGATTACAGGCATGAGCCACTGCGCCTGGCAGGATGGCTGATTTAAATTGGTATTCAGTACACAGGAAATAAAAGCTAAGCAGTTTTCTTTCTGTTTCTAATTTTTTTTTTTTAAATCACCAGCAACTTGAACCATGGACCAATCATTCCTGACCACCACTTGGCAGCTGATAAGCTTATCAAAAGTATATTTCTACTAGGTCTTAGGTTAAATCCATACTGCTTGCAACTCAAGTGTCCAGCGTCCTGCTCTTGGTTCAAGCTGATCCCAAGCAGTTAGAACTGTTCACTGGAGGTGAAATGATAAACTTACCTTTATGCATGTGTAATGACTTACCACAGATTTCAAAAATATATATAAATTACATCCTCAGCCTTCCTGACATCATTTCCATTATACATCTCTGACTCATGATACCCCCCCACTTGGATATCTAATAAGCATCCCAAAACATTCAAAGCTTAATTCCGAAACTCATCCCTCCCCAAACCTGCTCCACACTGCAGTCCTTGCTATTACTATCTCACAGCAGTTCCATCCTACCAGTAGTTTAAGCCATAAACGCTGCAGTCCACCCTGACTCTCTCATACTATAACCATGCTATCAACAAATCTACCTTCAAATGAAAATCCAAATCCAAATCGCTTTTTTTTTTTTTTTTTTTTTTTACAGCAGTTTTAGGTTCACAGCAAAACCAACCATTATTTACCACCATCCATTCTGGTTCAAGCCACTGATTAAAAAATCAATGACTTAAAAATAAGAGACTTTTTATTGCTCTTCCTGTTTCTGCCTTTGCTCCCATTATTAGTTAATTCTTCAGAGTAATCAGTGATCCTTTTAAGACATAGTTCAGATCATAACCTTTCTCTCCTCAAAACTCTCCTAAGGCTTTCCACCTCCTCAGTCTCTTCACATCAACCTCAGCTTTACAAACACACCAAGCATGATGAAATGTTAAGCTCCAAAAAGGTGGAATTGTATTTTAACGTTTTGTTCAGTGCAGCACCTCCAACACCTGTAATCATGCTTGGAACAGTATAAGAGAACAGCAAGCATAAAGCATTTTAATAAATGCTCTTGCTTCAAGGGGCTTTATAGTTGCTGTTCTCTTAGCTGGGGGTTCTCTACTCTCAGATACCTGCATGTATTCTCACTCAGCTCCTTCAGGGCTTTGCTCAGTAAGGCCTTACCAAGCACCCTACTTAAAATTCTATCACAAATTCACTTCCCCTATCCCTGTCCCCATTTTTTCTTCATAGCATTTACACCATACATGTTTCACTCACTTGCATATTGTCTGCCATCTCTCATACACACAATTCTAAGGTCGTGAGATCAAGAATGTTTATTTTCTCCACTGCTGAATCTGTAGCATCTAGAACAGTGCCTTGCAATTTGCGGATGCTTGATATTGAATGGGTACATTTTTCTATGTATATTTCAATTTATACCATTTGGGTAGTCTGAGGATTATCTTTCTGGAAAGTTTTTAAATGTATTTCCAAGTCCTCTAAGATTTTGCTTTCTATTAATAGGATTTTTATTTTGTAGGCTAAAAGTTGACTTGATAACATTGCTAGTATAACAGTAACAAATTATACTTGTTTTAACATCTCCAGCACATAGAAACATAAAGACCCCCATCATAAGCCACATAAATACCTTAAAAACTGATAATAAATTGAAACTGATTAAACAGACAAAAATTCATTTTTAAGCTGCCTTAATGTCTTTAATGCTGCCCAGCCATACTCCAGAACAAGAACTCTTTTTTATTTATTTAGTAAATCTTAAAGGGCAATCTGAAGTCAGAAGAGTTTAGATAATTTTTAGTGTCTCCAGTATCTACTTCAAGTATAAATAACTAAAAGCTACAGAAAAAAATATGTTCAATATCACTGGAGAAGTAAAAAATGCAAATATTTTTTACAGTATTAGTGATGCATTTCAACCAAAATCATTTATGCTGGAAAACATACACAAGAGTATACAGTTATTATTCCATTTATATAAAATTCTAGAAAATGCAACCAATCTATAGTGCCACACAGTAGATCAGTGGTTGCCTGGGGCTGAGGATCAAAGGAAGGAAGCATGGGGGAACCTATGCAAGGTGATGGAAATGTTCTGTATCTTGTTTGGTGATTACATATACATCTGTCAAAACTCATCTAACTGTACAACTTAAATGGACTGAAAGATACTTATGTCATTTGTCCACCTTAGACTAGAGTAATAGTAACACAGTGTGAGCAACAATATTTACTCACACTCAGTCGATGGAAGTTTATGTTGGTATCACCTTTTAAGGAAAACATTTTGGCAATGCCAAAACTTATAATGCAACTCACAACTTATAATGAACAAAATTCTTTAAGTCAGTTAACAGTGTCTTCAAGGAAATTAAACTACACAAATATCATTCAAAGTATATTTTCAGGCCAGGCGTGGTGGCTCACCCCTATAATCCCAGCACTTCGGGAGGCCAAGGCGGGAGGATCATCTGAAGTCAGGAGTTCAAGTCCAGCCTGGCAACATGGTGAAACTTCATCTCTACCAAAAACACAAAAATTAGCTGGGCATGGTGACACATGCCCATAATCCCAGCTAAGGCACAGGAGGCTGAGGCAGGAGAATCACTTAAATGAGGGAAGTGGAGGTTGCAATGAGTCATATTCATGCCACTGCACTCCAGCCTGGGTGACAGTATCTTTTTTTTAAAAAAAAAAAAAAAAGGAAAGGAAATGAGGGGAAGGGAAAAGGAAAAGGAAAGGGAAAGGGAAAGAGGGAAAGGGAAAGGAAAGGAAGAAAGATCTATGTGAGCGCCCTGAGTAAGCCGTGCCTGTAGTCCCAGCTACTCGGGAGGCTGAGGTATGAGAATTTTGTGAACCCAGGAGGCGGAGAGTACAGTGAGCCGAGATCGAGCCACAGCCGAGTCAGACTGGGCGACAGAGCAAGAATGTCTCAAAAAAAAAAAAGAAAGAAAGAAAAAAAAAAAGGCCAAACCATAGAACTGAGTGTTAAACAATTTTAAAAAGCACAAAAGAAAAATATTAATCAGGAGACCAGGAAGGTGTGGTTAACTGAAAGTAAAGACTTCCATTTTGTTCCTACTTTCTATAAGTGATTTCTTCAATTTGGTCATTATAACTTAATATAAAAAGTTACTTTAAAAAATACTATTGATCCTTAGGACAAATTCTGAAAAAACTGCTGACTTATGAAATTACATTTAAAAAGAAATCAGATCTTTCAGATTTGTGGAGGTCACGTAAGAATTCAAAAGTCTGAAATTTAAATAAGCTAACTTCTACAAAGACTGACATTTACTTTACGGGCATTAAAAAAATAACTAGGCTCTCTTTTAATTTATGAAATTCAAGCAGATACAAGCTGGGAACCTTATGACCCATTCTCCTGCAATGCTCGATGACATCTATACTAAACTACTTGCACTGAGCCCAGCTCTCAAGAGTAAGCCATCACAGTTTTACAATCTATTACTATTTCCTAGCTACACACCTTCCTCTAAAAAGTTTTTCTAACCAAAAAAGGCCCCCAAAACATAATAATCTTATGTACACACAAGATGCATTAGGCATCCAAATATAAATTCAGTTTTCAACAGAAATACGTAAGTTCACTGCAATTTCATAATAAAGACTAGTTAAACATAGGTATTCTTCAGCAGAAGCATCTGAACACTGAAGAGGAAAAAAGGACCTCTGAAAGCAGCAACGCTCTGGGATCAAGACAAAACATTCAAATAAAGAAACCAGGCCGAGCACGGTGGCTCACGCCTGTAATCCCAGCACTTTGGGAGACGGAGGGGCGCAAACCACCTGAGGTCAGGTGTTCAAGACCATCCTGGCGAAACCCAGTCTCTACTAAAAATACAAAAATCAGCCCGGCATGGTAGCACGTGCCTGTAATCCCAGCTACTCGGAGGCAAAGGCAAGAGAATTGCTTGAACCTGGGAAGTGGAGGTTGCAGTGAGCCAAGATTGTGCCACTGCACTCCAGCCTGGTCAAAAGAGTGAAACTCTGTTTAAAATAAAAAAGAGAGAGAGAAGAGAGAGAGAAAGAGAGAGAAAAAGGAAGAAAGAGAGAAAGAAAAAGGAAGGAAGGAGAGAGAGAAAGACGGAACAAGGGAGGGAGGGAGGGAAGGAAGGGAGGGAGGGAAAGATGGAGGAAGGGAGAAAGAAACTGGCCAGGCATGGTGGCTCATGCCTGTAATCCCAGCACTTTGGGAGGCTGAGGTGGATGGATCACAATGTCAGGAGTTCCAGACCAGCCTGGCCAACATGGTGAAACAGTCTCTACTAAAAATACAAAAATTAGCCGGGCGTGGTGGTGTGCGTCTGTAATCCCAGCTACTCAGGAGGCTGAGTGAGGCAAGACAATCGCTTGAACCCGGGAGGCAGCAGCTGCAGTGAGCAGAGACTGTGCCATTGCACCCCAGCCTGAGCAAGAGAGAGAGATTCCATCTCAAAAAACAGGAAACCAAATACTGCGTAGCTCCTTCAAAATAGTGTTTTTTTAAAAAAAATGTTGGGCCAGGTGCAGTGGCTCGGCTCACACCTGTAATACCATGAGTTGAAGACCAGCCTGGGCAATATATTAAAAAAGCCAGCGTGGTGGTGCATGCCTGGAGGCCTAGCTACTCGGGAGGCCAACACGACAGGGTCACTTGAGCCCAAGGCGTTTTGAAGCTGCAGCGAGCTACAATCCCGCCACTGCACTACAGCCTGGGCGAGAGAGTAAGAATCTGTCTCAAAAAAAAAAAAAAAAAAAAAAAGTTATTTACATCATAAAACAGGACTGACAAAAAGGAATATTTTTAAATAAAATCAAGTAAGCCAAAATATTACATCCAATATGTAAAAACATAACATCAATAACCCTTTACACTAAGAATGTCTAAACAAACTGAAGCACAGTTCCTTTTATTAGAACTTTTGTTGTTGTTTAAACAGGCGGGGGCCAGGCACAGTGGCTCATGCCTGTAATGCCAGCACTTTGGGAGGCAGAGGTGGGAGAATCACCTGCGGTAAGGATTTCAAGCCCAGGCTGGCCAACATGGCAAAACCCCGTCTCTACTAAAAAATATAAAAATTAGCTGGGCATGGTGGCACGCACCTGTAGTCCCAGCTACGTGGGAGGCTGAGTCACAAGAACCACTTGAAGCCGGAAGCAGAGGTTGCAGTGAGCTGAGATCACACCACTGCACTCCAGCCTCAGCAACAGAGCAAGACTCCGTAGCGAAAAATAAAGAGGTGGGGTCTCGCTGTGTCACCCAGACTGGAATGCAGTGGTCCAATCATAACTCACTGTAGCCTGGAACTCCTGGCCTCAAGCAATCCTCCCTTCTTACCCTCCCAAGTAGTTGGGATTACAGGCATGACCACTATATCCGTATATAAGGTTCTTATGAAAAGGTACCTGACACTATCACAGAATGTGGCTTAAGCCAGGTCACTTCAACCCTACTACTGTTTTATCACTGTTAATTCTCCAAAGTATTTTACTGTAAAAATTACTCACCTATAATACTCATTTAACAAATTTTACAGACTATTTTGTGCCATAAATGATCATGCTAGAGACTGGCTGTGGCAGAAACACTGGACACAACTTTATAGTGGTATCACAATGTACATTCATGTTCTCACACTGTGAGCAGCAGTTTGGTATAGTGAAAAGAATTCTGACCTAGAAAAAAAAAATCTGGGTTGCAATTCCTGCTCTAACCTGCTTACAAATCCTTTTTAATTTTCAGATTAACAGAACCATGTGTTAGACCATGTAAACTTGATTCAATAAATAAATTATGCAATGTAAATATTTAGTTTTTTAAGATGAAAATAATACATTTTACTACTATAAAACATTTTAAGGCTACAGAGCCTCATAACCATTAAATGTTAAACATATTCTAATTAAAAAAAAAAAGCAAATATATTAAAACTGCAGTGTTACAAATGCAAAATGTCCTACACCAGGTCACAAGATTCTTTAATTTAAAAACAAACTATGTACACAGGAAATTTTCTAACAATTTCTTCCCTTTTATGAATACATATTCTGTAATTTTTAGAATAGAGAAATATGTTTTAACCAAAATCCCCAAAATGTCCACTTATCTCAAAAAAAAAATTCAGATGACACGATTTAACTCCTTTTTTAGAAACAAAGTATCTCCTTGTAGACCTGTACCCAACAGGCTTTGTTACACAGACATACATATCAGTTTTCATATAAACTAAGAATTTAAGTTCTTTCAGAGAACTTATGCAGAGGTATTAAAGGTTTCTTAAGTTGTGATTAAAGAGAAAACCCTCTATCAAGTATTTTTAATACATATTTTCTCATTTTTATATTTTAAGAACCCAACATCTGTTCACCATGAATTAAGAATTCAAAGAAAAAATAAAAATGCTTTAAACAACGGTGGCAAATTCTACCATTTTAAGAGTATTACCATATTTAAAACATTTTATTAATGTGTAAAAGGGGGAAAAAAGCACTAAGGCCAAAGATTTACTGACATACTGTTTTCAATTAGTAAAACAAATCTTAAAATATTGAGAGATAATTATTGTCCATCTTTAATTTCCTTTCATGTGAAATTCAGAAGTAACGTGTGTCCACTTTAGGTAACATTTATATATAAAAAGTTTATTAGAAATATAAAAAATTTTAAATTTTACACTATTTGCACCTTAAGATTCTTTTAGATAAAGCAGATGTGCCTTACGGTTCAAACACAATCTGATGTACAAAATCTTATTTAGTTCTTAGCAAAATAAATACAGAAACACAAATGATGACATGATGGACTATTAATAACTTTAAAAACCCAATGTAAAAGTTTCCAAAAACCACCATTTGTTGTAGGTACCTAATATGGCAGTATTTACTGTAAAATACATGAAACAGCTTTCACTAAAATTTAATGTACTGGCTTATTACCAAGATCAACATTGTCATATTAAAATGCAAGTTGTGTGGTCTAAGTTTATGTTTCCAAACTTTTTGTCAACTAGACAAAGGAATCGAAAACTTTTTCTTAAAGGACCAGAGACAGGCTGAGTATCCCTTATCCGAAATGCTTGGGACCAGAAGTATTTCAGATTTTTGATTTTTTCAGATTTTTGAGTATCTGCATATACATAATGAGACTCAGAAATGCGATCCAAGACTAAACATAAAGTTCATTTATATCTCACATACACCTTATACACATAGACTGAAGGTAATTTTATACAACAGTTTTAATAATTTTGTGCATGAAACAAAGTCTTAATTGTTCTGACTATGACCAGTCACATGAGGTCAGGCGTGGAATTTTCCACTTGCGGCATGATGTCAGCACTCAGAAAGTTTTGAACTTTGGAGCATTTTTTATGTCAGATTTTTGGATTAGGGATTGCCAACCTGTAGTAAAAATTGGGGGCTTGCAGGACCTAAGGTCTCACCACTCAATTCTGCCACTGCAGGAGAAAGCAGGCATAGACAACATATAAATGGGTATGCTTGTGAGCTGTAGTTTGCTTGATGCTGAACAATACATAAATTCTGGACAACAGACTTAATATTTCAGGTGTCATATTACAAATATGTCATATTTGAAGGTAGGAGCAACAACACAGATGGGCAGACATTAATAAATGAAAACCACAAATTAAAATTTTCACACTTATTACCCAGTCATAATTGGATGTTATGTGTATATATGTATACATACAAGTTATAAAGCTAGCTCATTTCAATTCCATATTCTTTTTGGTGTGTTAATCAACAGTATCAAACCAACATCAGATAAGCAGCAAAAGGATTATGATTCATTGAGTACTCAGAAGTTAATCAAGGATCACGAAATCTGGTTTTGACATCTAAGTATTTCTACACAATGAAAAAACTTATTTACTGTGCTCTATATAGAAAATATCAGATGTATCTTTTCAGGTGTCATTTTAAAATTCAATTGAATTGTTACAATTTGAAGCTAAATGTGATTTGCTTTGTTTTATTAGAAAAAATACTCAAGCAAGGTCTACAATCATTGGTCAATTAAGAATGACTTACAAGAACATGAGGCAATAAAATTAAAATACAGGTACAAACTATGTATCTGAAACACTTCTATTTGGCAATTTTATAACAAATCAAATTTTAAAAAGAACAAAAGAGATTGCAGATTACTTCGCAGATACAGAATAAAGCAATTGATGAAGTGCTTAAGCAAAAGAAAACAACAAAAAAAGAAAACACACTGCTTTTCTTTTTAAAAATAAAATCACATTGCTATAGATCAAATGGATAATACCCTTATTAAACAACCATTCCAGAATGTCTTATAGTAGCAGTGCTTTATAAGACTCATTTTCATGTATATAGCTCTTTACCCCATTGTTAACGAATAAAGTCTCTCATAATTTTTACACTTTTAAATTTTTTAAAGCAAATGAGAAATGATTTATGTATCGTGGAACCTTTCCCATTTTGGAACCAAAGGTTTTAATTCTATATTTTTGTCTAATATTTCTTTAAAAAATTTAGTGTAAAAACTGCTGGTTTTTATATCACTGTAGTAAAGTGAAAACTCCTCAATCAGGAGTATTTTCTGCAGTTTCACTGCATATAACCACATACTTTACAATGTCCTTCCAACAGTAAGGAAATAACTGATTTCTTGATCACTGTCAGAAATGAGTGCCATAATTCTATTATGGGTATAGGTCCTCCCTCAAAGACTTTCTGGAAGGATGTTCAATGTGTTTTGTTCTTATAGATATTAACAGTAGTAGATAGTCCCTTAAGTCTGTGAAAGACATTTATTGTTAAAGAAGGTGCTTTTATTAACAATTCCTCTGGCAGCACTAGTGAATTACAATATCCTTCAATATTATTTCTACCATAATATATACATTTAACTTTCATGCCTCTAGAAAACATCTACAGTACATTTCAAAATATAAAAATATATTACAAATCTGCTGAATTATTTACAAGCAATGTTCTATTATCTCTATGCAACATTTGTTTAATACAATACTAACAAGTTACACATATTTCCATTTCTGTAAGTTAAAAAAAATCGATATGGCTTCTTGCTTACCAAGCAAGAAAGTGATTTTATTTTCCTTTTCAAGACCAACTTTGGTGCATAAAAGATTCAGTTTGAAGATACTTGTAAAAAAAATACAATTTTTCTTACATTAAGAGAAAACAACTCAAAAACCAAATGATTTCCTCAGAAAAAAAATTAGAGTCATATAGGTTAAATGAAAATATGAAGATTATTCAAATAATTTGAAAGGTTTTTCAAAAACCGTTAACAGATTAGTTATATAGGTAAATATTAACATACTGTACTCCATGAGAAAGCCCTAGTCCTGAAAAGGGAGCCACCAGACATACTGCAACACTCTTTAACAGTAATTTTCAGCCCTAATTCGATAGACGAATTTTTAGTTGATTGCAAACGTCGTTCACTGTTTGCTTAAATACAAATTGAACACTTTTCTTATCAGAGTTCTGCAAAAGAACACAAATGGCAACCAATCACATCTATTTATCATAATTGAAAGGTAAATTATCTCTTGATAATTTTCATTGTCTAAATATTTCCTAATATGACTTCAAATCAATAAACACTGTCAAGACAAATATCCTTACAGTGCTTTTGGTATTTGTAAGGGCACATGTTGTAATTGTTTTTCTTTCCAATATAAACTACTGAAATCACTAAAGGGAAGAAAAGAAAAAAAAAAGCAGCTTAAAGCAGCAAGCATGCAAAGCCTTTAAGAAGCTGTTCTACTAAGTTGCCAAAAGAGTGTTTGCTCAGTCTCCCACAGTACCATTCCATGAAAATGTGGATATACAGTAATATATTAATATATTCCACCGAAGAGTCTACTTCATTCACAGAATGTTTACACTAAGCATAAATATTATCCTAAATACTGGATTTAAAAAAAAAAAAAAAAAAAAGGAAGGGGTTGACTCTAATGTGCAACTTTTCCTAAACCCATTGTCAGTGACTAAGACTGCAGGTGTCCCCGCTTGTTTGCTTTTTATGTATTTATTTATTTTTTACCTCTTCAACCTCTTCTGCGGCATTGTTCTAGAAAAAGAGAAAAAGAAATCCTTTTATTCAACTGAATCAAACACATTTGAGTGCTTCAAGAGACATTAAAAATATTAATAAGATACAGGCAATATGATGATCATAGACTATAATAAAAATGTATTTCCAAAACATTTATACATATGGATCTATACTTAGTTACATAATATAGTTGTTTAATAGAAGTTTTAAATGTAGCCTGCTAGTGCATTTCTAAGAAAGAATTCCATGTGTAATACATATATTTTAGCCAACTAATACTTTAAAACTGATGCTTGGCTGGGTCCCAGAGGCTCATGCCTGTAATCTTCCCAGCACATTGGGAAGCCAAGGCAGAAAGACTGCTTGAGCCTAGGAGTTCAAGATGAGCCTAGAAACAGAGACAGAAGTGGTCTCAAAAACAACAAACCCCAATGCTTAAATCCCAAATAAATACAGTTGTCTCTCGGCATGCACAGTGGGAGTGGGGGGTCCCCAGAATCCCCTGCAGATTCCAAAATCCAAGGAAATAGCAGTATTTGCAAATAACCTACATACATCCTTCTGTATACTTTAAATCACCTCAAGATTACTTACAATAATATAATATAAATGCTATGTAAATCACTGTTACACTATATTGGTCTTATTTGTATTATTTTGTATTGTTGTATTGTTATCTTTTTCCCCTAAATAGCTTTGATATGCAGTTGGTTGAATTCATGGATGTGGAAGTTGTGGATACACAGGACCAACTGTATATTCCTGTTAGACTCATTTTGAAGGAATATATCTATTTTGCAGAAGGTTTGCCATACTTTCATTTTGACATGTGCACAAGCAGGCAGTTATTTCTCCTAAAAACAAGTAAGAATAATTGTTTTTCTTCTTTTAATTAATTTCACAAATTTTCCCAGTCAAAATCCAGAAATTTAAGAAAAGATTGTACACTAGGACAAATGTAGGGGCTTCTATGACTCTATGCCACTTTACAGTACACTCAATTCTGATTTCCAGAATAGTGAAAGCACAGAGGTTTAGAGTCAAAATTAAGTTTTAAGATGGCCTTTTTTATTTTTTGGACAGACTCTTGCTCTGTAGCTGAGGCTGGAGTGTAGGACGTGATCTCGGCTCACTGCAACCTCCACCTCCTGGGTTCAAGTGATTCTCGTGCCTCAGCCTCCAGAGTAGCTGAGATTACAGGCGTGCAACACTACGTCCGACTGATTTTTGCATTTTTAGTTGAAACAGGGTTTCATCATGTTGGCCAGGCTGGTCTCAAACTCCTGGCCTCAAGTGATCCACCCACCTCGGCCTACCGAAGTGTTGGGATAATGGGCGTGAACCACCTCACCGGGCCAAGACGGCTTTTTTGATACAGGTAAGGAAAATTAAATCTACAGAAGCACCTAATATATCTTAAGAACAACCTTATTTCCAAGAATAAAATCAACAAGACTTGTGGAATCACACACATAAATTTGAGAATATGCAACATTGTTCCTATGCACTTCAGAACATCAGTTCAAGCTTAAATTTTGTTTTAAGTCACTTTCACTAAAATGTCTAAATTGCTTCCTATATGGCATAAGAACAGAAAAAAAATAAGCTGGTTTGGTGAGAAAGCAAGACTCTTGGAAAGAAGGAAGCAGGATGCAGGCAGAAACACAGATTAATCTTAATTTAAGATTCATGGCCCTTTGACAACTCTCTAAGAGAGGTTTACGACTAGTTCTAAAAGGCAGAGTGGCTCTCCCAAAATATCACTCTTTTAGGATGCTAATTTTAATTCATCTCTCCAAAGAGTAAACAGAAATAACTCTAAATTAGGTACAAATAAATCAACAACACTCAATTATTTTTCTTTATAGAGAAGTAACTCGTAACCTTCCCAAATTTTTGGTAGATTACTCTCAATCTTCTTCTCCTTGATGATCTAGTTCATTCCACAAAGAATAAGTTTTATTGTATTAATTAGCACTTTCACCAAAAGATGTTTGAGAAGAAAAAAATTTTTTTGAGACAGGTTCTCGCTCTGTCAGCCAGGCTGGAGTGCAGTGGTGTAATCCTGGCTCACTGCAGCCTCGAACTTCCAGGCTGAAGCAATCCTCCTACCTCAGCCTCCTGAGTAGCTGGGACCACAGGCATGTGCCACCATGCCTGGCTAATTTTTGTATTTTTTGTAGAGACAGGGTCTCACTATGTTGCCGAGGCTGGTCTCAAACTCCTAGACTTCAGCGACCTGCCCGCCTCAGCCTCCCAAAATGCTGTCATGATAGGCATGAGCCACTGGGCCCAGCCAAAAAAACCTTTTTTTGTAATAGGGAAAACTATGCTTCTACATAGCAACGCCCATTATGTTAGAATTTCACTCACAGAATAATGTCTCAAATTACAGGAAATCTCCAGGTGAATAGCACTCCAAAAAGGTGCATCGTGGAATGAATATACCCTTCAAAGCACTTAATTAATATAAAATTAGCTATCTTTATGATAGCTAAAATTTACAAAGTTTCATTGAAAAAAGATATAAAGTCCTTTCAATAAGAGTGCCTTTTAAAAGCTGGTTTTAAGCATTTCCACCACTTTTTAAATCACTCTCGTGTACATCATTTGGATACAGGCACTACGGAGTTCAACCACATTCGTGCAAACTTGGGCAGATTAACTATTTAACCTCTTGCCTCAGTTTTCCAACCTGTAAAGCAGAGATAGTAAAACCTACTTCACAGAGCAGCCGTGAGGATGACGTATATGCAAAGCACCTAGCAAAGTGACTCAGCACATAAAAGAGAAATGTTGGTCTCTTCTCCTTCCCCCACATACCTTCATAAGCACAGCACACTAAAAAAAGCTCAAAACATAAAATTACTAGAAATGTGAACACTCTAAGCTATGTCTTAAAAAACAAATAATATTTGAATTGCTCTTTTGGAAAGTTTGGAGAAAGGGTAAGCTAAAAAAAATCAGACAGTTTTGGTATTCAGACTCATGCAACATATTCTTAGGTCCACAAAAGTCTGTTATTATAAAAAGAATTACCTTGTTAAAGGGCACTTAT
Source organism: Pan troglodytes (assembly GCF_028858775.2). NCBI lineage: Eukaryota > Metazoa > Chordata > Mammalia > Primates > Hominidae > Pan > Pan troglodytes. The sequence goes on along the minus strand of NC_072408.2, from coordinate 26,649,167 downwards.
TTTCAAATTACTATGTATATTACAATCTAACATACTTAAGATAAATCTGGGATTAAACAAGCATATAAACTTTATTAGCAAAATACTGTTTTTCTGGATTCTACAATTTTTAACTCTTTGTGAGTCCACATCCAAAAAAAAAAAGCCAGGAAGTAATGAGATATGCTTGGTATTAAAATTCAGCACTTAAAACTAAGTCCTAATTTATCCAAAATTTGGGGAGAGAAAATTACAAATCAAAAAGTAAAACATAAAGGCAAGAATTAAATTACCTGTATATGTTTGGGTCCAAAAGCAAGGCAGTATCTTTGGGTAGCTTTGATAAATGAACTACTTTAGTTTTTAACTGATGTCGTTCACTTTCATTCACCCACACATCAGGCAGACTATGAATTAAAAAACAAGTCAATAATAAAATAACATTAATTTTAGATTTACACTTCCATGTGCCTTCACATTCGGGCATTTTCTGCTACTCTGATCAGTCCACGTTAAGTGAACAAGTTTCCCAGAAGCCAGGGAAGCTCGGCTATCAACCTTAATAGCAGGACTTGGAGTCCCAGATAAGAAATGGCAGTGTTAAATTTTAAACATGAATTCAGGAATAAATTAAACATTTTCAGTGGCAATATCTTATCAAATTAGAAATTTGTCAGAACACACTGGCTAGCTTTTAACTCAATGAGTGAAATTCATACTTGATTTTGACTTGCTGGAAATCTGACAGCAAGTTTCTTTACTAAGAGAGAAATAAAAGGGCCCAGTGCGGTGGCTCCTTCCTCTAATTCCAGCACTTTGGGAGGCCAAGGGGGGAAGATAACTTGAGCCCAGGAGTTTAAGACCACACTGGCCAACATGGTGAAACCCCATCTGTACTAAAAATACAAAAATTAGCTGGGCATGGTGGCGCACACCTGTATTCCCATCAACTCCGGAGAACGAGGCACAAGAATCGCTTGAACCCAGGAGGCAGAGGTTGCAGTGAGCCAAGAGTGCACCACTGCACTGCAGCATGGGCGTCAAAGCGAGACTATCTCTCCAAAAAAACCCAAAAAAACAAAAAACAGAAACAAAACCTGTAAGATTAAAGTCCATTTAAAAAAATAAATAAATAAATAAAAACCCTGTAAGACTAAACTCCATTTAAAAAAAAAAATGCATGCGGCCATAACACTGAATTCAAAGAAATTCAACTCTACAAGAAAATTCAAATGAATGTATTTTGATATTTGGATTAATCAATTTCCAAAACATTAGGAATATACACATTTGAATTTGACTTTTTTGAACAGGGTCTCACTCTGTCACCCAAGCTTGAGTTGCAGTGGTGCAATCACGGCTCACTGCAGCTTCAACCTCCTGGGCTCAATCAATCTTCCCGCCTCAGTCTCCTGAGTATCTGGGACTACAGGCGACACCATCACAACCAGCTAATTTCTTTTTTTGTTTTCCTGTAGAGACGGGGATTCACTATACTGCCCAGGCTGATCTCAAACTCCTGCCCTAAAAGCAATCTTTCTGCCTCAGCCTCACAAAGCACTGGGATTACCAGCATAAACCACTGCGCCCAGCCATTGGCCACATATGTGAATTAGGTACACATAATGAAATCTCCTTCAATGAAATTTATTCTATTCTTGATGCTTATTAATTTTGTCCAATATGTCTATAATATACCCTCATTTCCTTTTATAAAAAGAAAATTTTAATAAAAAAGATTTAAAAATCACATGAAATATATGAACTAAGCTCTAAATGGGCACTAAAACTTAAAGAAAAACGTAATCACTGCTAGAAAATTAGTCAATTGCTTTTTCTATAAAATACCATTCACCATGCACTAGAGAACATTTACAAATTTTTTAAATAAAAGATTCAAACAAAGGCACAGCTATGGCTGCTTGTATACTGCTTGGAGGTCACTAAAAATGCTAAAAATGATTTAAATTTTCTGTAACTACTTTTTTTTATTTTTGAGACAGAGTCTCACTGATGCCCAGGTTGAGCATCTCAAAAAACAAAACAAAAAAACAAAAAACACCACACAAGATTTAAAAAGCTTAAGATTTTTGTTTGTTTTGTTGTTTTTGAGACAGTCTCACTCTGTTACCCAGGCTAGAATGCAGTGCCATGATCTCGGCTCACTGCAACCTTTGCCTCCCGGGTTCAAGTGACTCTCGTGCCTCAGCCTCCCGAGAAGCTGGGATTATGGGTGCGCACCACCACACCCGGCTAATTTTTGTATTTTTAGTAGAGACAGGGTTTTACCATGTTGGCCAGGCTGGTCTCGAACTGCCGGCCTCCCCCAGCCTCCCAAAGTGCTGGGATTACAGGCGTGAGCCACCGCCTCCAGCAAAAAGAAAAGGGGGGGGCTTAAGTTTTGAAGCGTAAAACGTGAACCTGATAGTCTAAGACCTTTCAGATTATCTCTTTAATCCTGACAACCTCAAAACGTTGTAAAATGTAATTTCTTTTTATTTGAATTTAATAAATAATTTTTGTGTGTAAGATTTTAACAAAAATAAAACATGAACTTATTACTTACGCATAATATTTCAAATACTTACATGTCTTCAGGCATCCAATGAAGCAAAAGTTTGATCTTCCCAGAATCTTCTTTTCTCTTAGCTATTACCTGATAATGACATGAAAAGAAATCATAAAAACAATGTGTAAAACATCATTTTCATGTATTGTTAAAAAACACTTTTGGGGCTGGGCGCGATGGCTCATGCCTGTAATCCCAGCACTTTGGGAGGCCAAGGCGGGTGGATCATAAGGTCAGGAGTTTGAGACCAGCTTGGCCAATATGGTGAAACCCCGTCTCTACTAAAAACACAAAAATTAGCCGGGAGTGGTGGTGGGCTTCTGCAGTCCCAGCTACTCAGGAGGCTGAGGCAGGAGAATCACCTGAACCCAGGAGGTGGAGGTTGCAGTGAGCCAAGATCACGCCACTGCACTCCAGCCTGGGCAAGACTCCATCTCAGAGAAAAAAAAAAACTTTCACCCCTAATCAAGAACTTAAGTGTTCATACCCTGGAAGAGATAGTAATCCTGCCTGCTTTGTAGTTCTTCCCTGTCTTGTAGCACTCAAACCTTTGTCTTTCCCACAAGACTGAAAACTCCATGACATAGGAATATTTCTTATCCTGTGAATCTTTGTGTCATACCACCTATAGTAGTGTTTAGTATAAAATAAATTAATTGTTTGAAAATCTATCCTAAAAAAAAAACCTAGATTCAGTAAAAGCTCTGTGGCCAAGGATGTTTGTGTTACAGTGAACACCTTCGAGCACTTCAGGCCCAAAAGGGGGACAGCAAATATTCCAACACTAAGATCTAGGAACTGTACTCATTAATACCCATTCTCTCCATCCAAGCTGCCATAAACCCAAGTTCAGGTCTCCATTCTTCTGGACCTCCTCAAGTCATCAAAGCTACCTTCCACTCAGTGCCCAGAAGACTTTTTCCAAAGTATAAATTCAGTAGCATCACTTTCCTGACAAACTCTTCAACAGTTCCCCCGAGCACTTAGGAAAGGGTCACTCTTAGTATGGTGCAGAAAACTCTTCAGGATCTGGCCTCTTTAGGCCTCAGCTATTTCATGGTTTTCTGCCTTGAACGCCTTTAGCCTCATACTGAGAACAGTTTCCCAAACTATGGAACATAATAGAAATATTGTCGGCCGGGCGCGGTGGCTCACGCCTGTAATCCCAGCACTTTGGGAGGCCAAGGCGGGCGGATCACGAGGTCAGGAGATCGAGACCATCCTGGCTAACACGGTGAAACCCCGTCTCTACTAAAAATACAAAAAATTAGCCGGGCGTGGTAGCGGGCGCCTGTAGTCCCAGCTACTCGGGAGGCTGAGGCAGGAGAATGGCGTGAACCCGGGAGGCGGAGCTTGCAGTGAGCCGAGATCGCGCCACTGCACTCCAGCCTGGGCAACAGAGCGAGACTCCGTCTCAAAAAAAAAAAAAAAAAAAAAAAAAAGAAATATTGTCCTGCTCTCTAACTTAATGGAACAACCAACTCTCTGGGGCTTTCTGTGCACCAGCAGCATTAATGTTTTACAGAAGAACAGTTATCATATTCAGATACCATTTTAGAGTGCTGGCCACACAACAGTAAAACAAAACAAATCCCACTCTACTAAAACTAAAGACTTATTTGTATGAAAACTGGAGTTCATAGCTTTTGGAAGGCTTACTAAAGGTCATTTCCTCGGTAGCTCACGCCTGCAATACCAGTACCTTGGGAGGCCAAGGTGGGAGGATCACCTGAGCCCAGGAGTTCTAGACCAGCCTAGGCAACATAGGGAGATCCTGTGTCTCAATAAAAAAAATTAGCCAGGTATGGTGGTGCTTGCCTGTAGTCCCAGCTACTTGGGAGGCTGAGGTGACAGGATCACCTGCCCAGGAGCTGTGACTGCCCCACTGCACTCCAGGCTGAGCAACAGAGGCCCCATCTCAAAAAAAAAAAAAAAAAAAAAAAAAAGTCACTACCTTAAAAAGTGATGTACTGCAGAATTACAGTAAAAATTGAGAACAAAAACTGTAACATGTCTCATTAGGGTATCTCTAATAGCTTTTCAATTGTCTACAAGTTCTGGCTCCGCTTTAATAAATAAAAGCTGCAAACCATTAGATTATGTACACATTTAAATGTGTTTTATTCAAGAAATGTGACCAGAAACCCCAATTAACGTATCTAGACTCCAAAGTATGACTTTGGCTCTATATAAAACAAATTACTAAACATTCATTTACGTATTCAGCAAAAATGTTTAAGTTACGTACGCTTCATTTTTTGATTACTCATTTTAACTCAGGCAATTAACCTAGGCAACTATAGGTCTCAGTTAAGTCAAATAAAATTCACATCAGATTTTTACTCCCACCATCCCAACACTTTCCTGCCTGGCATATGCCGTGTCTGCCCATGCGCATACACAATTATACATAGGACACATGCATTATCACCTTTTCTGCGTTGCCCCTCCCCCACAACTCCAATAATGGGTGAAAAGTCTCTAGTCCATGTCTTCAAAATGCTGAGTGCTTACTCTACATTAGCATGTATTACACCATATTGCCATTGCTTTATGTGCCTACCTTCCCTCACCGAGTGTGGAATGTAGAATATGGTAGACAATTCAGTCTCTACCTTAGGTACTAACCCAAACATTTCCAATAAATGGAGAATGCAATGCAATATAATGGAATACTATGCAGTCATTTAACATTGGGTTTACACACACACTAATAAAAACAAGTGATAGGTGGGCAGAACACTTGAGGTTAGAAGTTTGTGACCAGCCTGGCCAACATGGTGAAACCCTATCTCTACTAAAAATATAAAAATTAGCCAGGTGTGATGGTGCACGTCAGTAATCCCAGCTACTCAGGAGGCTGAGGCAGGAGAATTGCTTAAACCTGGGCAGCGGAAGCTACAGTGAGCCGAGATCATGCCACTGCACTCCAGTCCAAGCAACAGAGCGAGTGAGACTCCATCTCAAAAAAAAAAAAAAAAAAAAAGAAAGTAGCTATGTTACTAATATTATCGAAGTAAAAGGTTTTTCAACAACCCTGTCTCAATTTCACTTTTATTTTTCAAGCCAAAGTCTCACTCTGTCACCCAGGCAGTGCAGTGACATAATCTCAGCTCACTGCAACCTCTGTCTCCTAGCCTGGAGTATTCTTCCCGCCTTGGCCTCCTGAGCAGCCAGAACCACAGGCGCAGCCACTAAGCCTAGGTATGTCTTTTTTATTTTTTCTAGAGACGGGGTTTTACCATTTTGCCCAGGCTGGTATCAAACTCCTGAGCTCAGGTGATCTGCCTACCTCAGTCTCCCAAGTGCTGAGATTACTGGTGTGAGCCACAGCACCCAGCCTCAACTTCACTTTTAATCATATATTTTCACAAATATATGTGAATTAAAGAAGCTTTAACTAATCAAGCCAAAGCCATGTTATTATTAAGAGAATGAAAATGCCATTTGTTTTACTAAGTATGTGGCTTAGCTTAGCCAACCAAAAGCATTCATAGTAGATGAAATTTTTTCAAGTCTTTTCATTTTTATTACTTAAAAAAGTTTCATTTTTTAAATTTAGCTGACTCTGTGCTTGTGCCTTCAACACTTACACACCAATTTTCTACTCCTTAATAAGGAAAGCATGTTTGATCCTGTCACAAACACATTTAGCACACATGGAACCACCACAGGCCCTGCTGACATGTTCTTTGCTTTGGACAATCTCATTAAGAACTTTAGGTCTCACAGCACGAACCCCTCCATGTCTGCCTGGGCACATGCCACATGCAGATTTTGGTGCTTTCCCAATGTTCTTAGTAAAAAGGTAAACAACTCTATTACCAAGGGTCTGGGACAGCCTTGTTTTGTTAGAGGCTGTATTGTAGAAAAGCCTACGACAGTATGTCAAATGCTGGACCATTCTGAGTGCCTGCAGACAACGTTCCGGAAGAGGAAGAAGAAAGCCTTTGAAATATTTTTAAATGAATAAACAGTAAAGAAAAAATACTAAAGAGAAGGAAAAGTCTCTAATTTACAACTTAAGGCATTTGTTATCTCCTGGAGTTTTTTGCTGTAGTTGGTTTTATTTTAAATGAAAGGTAGGCCAATCAGTCTAGGTTTAAGCTTAAGGAATCTATGCAAGTTAACATCGATCTAACAGAAAGACCTGAAAAAGTATAAGAAAAGCAATATATTTTCCTTTCATTACCAGATTCTGAAAATTAAGGTAATGCTTAAATAAAATAAAATCAGGCAAAACAATAACGTCAAACTCTTAAAATTTCCATATAAACAAAATTAGAACTTTAGTGTTTTAATAATCTTAATCTCAATTTTTTTTAATCAAGTTCCAACCACCCAAACAAAATAATCTTATAATGTAATCCTGAAAACATATTAGGACTGAGTAAAAGCAGAGCTTTAAGCAAAAACAAAACACTGTCTCCACTATATAAAAACCTATGGTGAGGCCAGATGCAGTGGCTCACACCTATAATCCCAGCACTTTGGGAGGCTGAGGCAGGAGGACTGCTTGAGCCCAGGAATTCGAGGCCAGCCTGGACAACATGGTGAATCCCCGTTTCTAGTTTTTATTTTTTAAAATATGGTTTTTTAAAAAAACAAAAAAAAAAGTCTGTAGTCAAATAAATACTCTGATTCTAGACTTGGCAACAAAATTTAAAAGCCCAAACACAGGTCTGGAGCTGCTAAAATAAAATACCTCTACAATGAAATAATACACAAAAACAATGCAAGCCAACCAAGCACAGCAAGCCAACTGATTGGTAACTAGGATTTTGCTGACCTCTTCTGGAGAAGGCTCGAAAGAAAATATTTCAATTAATGAAATAAGGCAAATTAGGCAAACCAAACAGTATAGTACCTCATAGCCTTCTTTTAACCAATTGTTTCATTATTTGTATTATTTTCTATAAAAGTTAATTTGATAACAAAGTAACTTAAACTTGCAGTTAGTACTGAATGTTTTTTACTACTAACAGAATTGATTCTGTTTAACATGTACTGCCTCCATCAAAACCTTCCCAGTTATAGAACTTTGGAGCTCCAATTTGCTCACCTAGCTCCTTTCCTTTCTATTGTGTCCAGCGAAGACCTTATCTCATTATGGATGTCTCTTCCTTCCACTTTCCTTCTCCAGGAAAAAAAATCATTCTTCAGATTACATTCCACCTTTGTGACTTTTCCTCAGTTAAGGTACCTCTGCCTCCTCACTGTGACTTAAGGGTGGACATCACTCATTCCTAGGTTTTTAAGCTTACAATATATGTAAGTGTCAATGTTCTTAAGCCCTCTCAGATGTTTTCCATAGCTCAAAAGCTTTTCATTTTCATGGACTATTTTGAGTCTGCGCAAATTTTTTATTTTCTTTCTAGACTTCTAATATTATTACCACTATTTTTGGTTCCTTCATTTTCCTTCTTTTGGAGCCATCGCTATTCCTCCCATGATGAAGCTAAGGATTTCATCAAAAGGAGCTG